>NW_028270183.1:53694147-53850814 GCF_037043375.1 Chiloscyllium plagiosum
AGGAAAGAAGGAAGGAAGAAATGAAGGAAGGAACAAAACCGGAGGGATGAAAGAAGGAAGGATGTGAAGGAAGGACGGATCGAAAAAGCACAGGATGAAGGAAAGAAGGATCGAACAAGGAAGGGAAGAGAGAAGGAAGGGTAGAAAAGGTATTGGGGAAAGAAGTAAGGATCAAAAAAAGCAAAGTAGAAAAGGAGGGAAGAAAGAAGGAAGGAAGGAAAATGGTAGTGGAGAAGGAAGGACGGAGGAAGGGAGGAAGAATCAGAAAAGGGGGAGAAAAGGAAGGAACGAAGGAAGGATAGAAAGAAGGGATGGAAGAAAGAATGATGTATCATAAAAGGAAGGAATAAAGGAGGGGATGAAGGGTCAAAAGGGGGCGTCAGGAAGGAATGAATTAAGGAATGAAGGATCGATGATAAGACGGATGAAAAAAATGGAGGGAGGAGGCCAGGATATTTTGAAAAATGGAGGGAGGGAAGAAGGAAGGGAAGAAAGAAGGGAGGAAGGGAGGGAGAATTGAAAAAGTGAGATAGGAAGGAACTAAGTAAGGAATGAAACCTTAATATGCTTCATTCACCAACAACAGTCCTGTCTGTGTAAAATGCCCCGCCCTACCAACATCCTTATTCCTGTTAACTGATCTCTCCCACCTCCCCATCTCCATGAACTGCTGCAGGCCATACAGCTCTCGACATTTCTTTACCTCACTGAGGCTCTATGGTCCTCCCTCCATGTGAAACCATCTCCGTTCTCCACAATATTATCAGTCTGGGTTGTCTGCTGCAGATCAAACTATTGGTGTCTCTGTAAACTCCGACACACCTCACAAAACTGCCTATTTATGTCTCTTCCTTCGGATCCCATCCTCTTCAGCTTTCTGAAAACTCTTCCTGACATTGTAACCCTCCCTATTTAGAACATATAACAGTACAGCGTAGTACAGTCCCTTTGACCATCAATGTTGTGCTGACCTTTTATCCTCCTCTAAGAATAAACTAACCAATATGCCCTACAGTTTATTATCACCCACGCGCCTATCCAAGATTTTCTTGAATGTCCCTAATGCTTCTGACTTTACTACCACTGTTAGCAGTGCATTCCACGCACCCACTACTCTCTTTGTAACGAACTTAATTATGTGATCTCCCTTGAACCTTCCTCCAGTCATCTTCAATTTATGCCCCATCGTTGTAGCCATTTTCGCAATGGGAAATGTCTGTGGCAAGCCACTCTATCAATGCCTCTTATCATCTTGTACAACTCCAAGCAGTCACCTCTCATCCTTTTTCATTCCAATGAGTAAAGCACCATGTCGCTGAAACTTTCTTCACAAGACATTTATTACAGTGCACGCAGCAGCCTGATAAATTTCGTCTGCACTCTCACTATATCTTCCACATCTTTCTGATAGTGAGGCAACCAGAGCTGAACACAATATGCCAAGTGATGTTCGGCCAGGGCTCTATAGAGCTGTAGCAAAACCTCGTGGCCCTTAAACTCAATCACCCTGCTAATCAAAGCCAACACAACATACCCCTTCTGAAAAGGCTATCAACTTGAGTAGCAACTTTGAGGGATCTATGGAAGGGGACACCCAGATCCTTCTGTTTCTCCACACTGACAAGAAGTCTGCTTTTGAACCTGTACAGGTTTTCTGCGGAATCCTTCAATCTTAAACCATGCCTATCTTGGTAGCTTTCTCCAATCCCTGCAACACTCGTAAACTGTGAAACCTCGTCAAGTCCCAACAGTCCTCCTGAGCACTGTAACCGCCTTTATTACTCTGAAACCTCAAAATCATTGAAGCCTCTTTTTGCCACAACAATATTCCTAATAGATACAAATCCCTCCCGGCCTGATATCCTTCCGTATCTCTGTAACGTCCACCATCCTCCAGTGTCCTTCTAAGGAACATTGCAGTGGAAGGAAGAGTTGTAGAGTCCGAGCCATGTGACGGAGGTAGGAAGGGCTGCAGAACCTGGAGAATGGTGCAAATGTAGGATGAAACATCGACCCCGCAGAAGTTAGAGGGAGCAGGATTCATAGATCCTGCAGGATGGGACCAAGAATGAGTTGCGGATCCTGAAGGATGTTTAAATTTGAATGACTGAGTGTTTTTGATCAGAATTTTGGGCCGATCTGGATATCCAATTTATGGAGATATTTGCTAGAATAGCTGTGCACCCTTCAGATTCGTAGGCTGGGAGATATGAGTTTGGATGTGGATCCATTATCCCATTCTGTCTGTGTGCCTGATGCTGACCTTTTACTTTTCTGATTTAAGCATTCTCCATGCATTGGTGACCTACAGATCTACATGACTGACAAGAGCTCACCTCATCAAAACATTTCTTTTGAACGTTTATTTTTTCATTATTTTCAAGTGGCAGTTTCGCGAGATGCAGGAAATTTCGAGTTTCAATTTTGAGAGAATGGGACCTTTATCATTGGAAATTGGGAAGCCTTCAAAAATGAGAACTGCAGTTCTGAGACAGGAGATGTATTCCTGTTAGGGTGTAAGAAAAGGCTGGTAGGTGTAGGGAATGCCTGATAATTAGAGAAATTGAGGTTTTAGTTAAGAAAAAGAATAAGCATATGTCCAGTATGGACAGGAGATAATATGAATCCTTAGAAAAGTGTAAAGGCAGTAGGAATATACTAAAGTGGGAAATCAGGCGGGCAAAAATGAGGCATGAGATAGCTTTCACTTACAAGGTTAAGGGCGATCCAAAGGGCTTTTATGAATACATAAATGACAAAACGGCAACTAGGGAAAGAATAGAATACCCTTGCTCAAAGATTAGCAAGGTAGCCTGCACGTGGATGAGGGAGATACCAAACAAGTATTTTGCATCAGTGTTTACTGTAGACAAGGACATGGAACATAGAGAATGTTCGGAATAGGTGGTGAATTCTTGAAAACTGTCCATATCACAGAGGAGGGGGCGTTGGATGTCTTGAAACGCATACATGTGGATAGATACCCAGGACCAGATCAGGTGTACCTTAGACCATTTTAGGAAGCTAGGGAAGTGATTGCTGGGCCTGTTGCTGATATATTTGTGTCATCGATAGTCACAGGTGAGGTGCTGGAAAACTGGAGGTTGTCTAACGTGGTGCCATTATTTAACAAGATAGCAAGGAGAAGCCAGGGACCTACAGATCGATTCGCCTGACGTCAGTGGTGGGCAAGTTGAAGGAAGGAATCATGCAAGACAGGATTTGCATGTATTTAGAAAGGCAATGTCTAATTAAGGATAGCATAGCTTTGAACGTGTGAAATCATGTCTCAAGAAATTGATTGAGATTTTTCAAGAAGTAACAAAGAGGATTAATGAGTGCAGCGCGGTGGATGTGATCGATGTGGACTTCAGTAAGGTCTTCGAAAAGATCCCACATGGGAGAATGGTTAGCAAAGTTAGATCCCATGGAATACGGGGAGAACTTCCCATTTGGATACAGAACAGTCTCGAAGGGAGAAGACAGATGGTGGTGGTGGAGGGTGGTTTATCAGAATGACGGTCTGTGACAAGTGGTGTGCAACAAGATTCAGTGCTGAGTCCACTACTTTTCATCATTTACATAAATTATTTAGATGTGAACATGAGAGGTATTGTTAGTAAGTTTGCAGATGACACAAAAATTGGAGGTGTAGTGGGATGCGAATAATGTTAGTTCAAATTGCAACGGGATCTGGATCAGATGGGCCAATGGGTTGAGAATTGGCAGATGGAGTTCAAGTGGTGTGAGCAGCAGCTAAGGTAAGACAGTTTGTTTTAAAATTACTTACCGGTAGCGGGTGGAGGTGTTTTTTTCTCTCTTTACAAAAAGAGCGGGAGCAGCAGGGGGAAGTCATGAAGACCAGAGGGGCAGCCGGGAAGGAAAGTAGTGAGTATAAATACTCACCCTTCGACGCCAACGGTCGCTTTGAGTGCGAGTAGCAGCTAAGAAAGAGCGGGAGCAGCAGGGGAAAGTGACGAAGACCAGAGGGGCAGCCGGGAAGGAAAGCAGTGAGTATAAATACTCACCCTTCGACGCCAACGGTCACTTTGAGTGCGAGCAGCAGCTCAGGTAAGACAGTTTGTTTTAAAATTACTTACCGGTAGCGGGCAGTGGTGTTTTTTTTTCTCTCTTTACAGAAAGAGCGGGAGCAGCAGGGGGAAGTGACGAAGACCAGAGGTGCAGCCGGGTAGGTGTTTCTTTTTCCCCTTTAAAAGCGCGCAGGAGAAGAACCCGAGGCACTACAGAGGTAGTGTCTCCCACCGCCCTCCTCCTCTAACCTAAATAATAAGGCGCGTTGTGGTAAGTAGGTAAGTGCTGCATTTTGCTTGTTGTATTCTTTAGACACAGATTTTTTTATAAAAGGTTACTTTCAGAGGGATGGCAGTGAAGGCAGTGCAATGTTCCTCTTGCAACATGTTTGAGATGAGGGATGCCATGGACGTCCCTGCTGATTACACTTGCAGGAAGTGCACCCATCTCCAGCTCCTCCAAGACCGTGTTAGGGAGCTGGAGCTGGAGTTGGATGAACTTAGGATCATTCGGGAGGCAGAGGGGGTCATAGATCGGAGCTTTAGGGAAGTAGTAACTCCAAAGATGGCAGATAGATGGGTGACGGAGAGGGACACTGGGAGGAAGCAGCCAGTGCAGGGACCCCCTGCGGCCGTTCCCCTCAATAAAAAGTATACCGTTTTGGATACTTGTGGGGGGGGGGGACTTACCAGGGGTAAGTAACGGGGCTCAGACCTCTGGCACGGAGCCTGTCCCCGTTACTCAGAAGGGAAGGGTGGAGAAGAGCAGAGCGATAGTAATTGGGGACTCGATAGTTCGGGGCACAGATAGGCGGTTTTGTGGGAACGAGAGAGACTCACGTTTGGTATGTTGCCTCCCAGGTGCAAGGGTACGTGATGTCTCTGATCGTGTTTTCCGGTTCCTTAAGGGGGGGGGGGGGGAGCAGCCCGAAGTCGTGGTCCACATTGGCACTAATGACATAGGTAGGAGGAGCACTGAGGATGTTAGGCAGGCTTTCAGGGATCTAGGTTGGAAGCTCAAAGTTAGAACGAACAGAGTTGTTGTCTCTGGTTTTTTACCCGTGCCACGTGATAGAGAGTCGAGGAATAGGGAGAGAGATCAATTAAATGCGTGGCTACAGGGATGGTGCAGGAGGGAGGGATTCCGGTATTTGGATAACTGGGGTTCTTTCTGGGGAAGGTGGGACCTCTATAAACAGGATGGTCTGCACCTGAACCTGAGGGGCACCAGTATCCTTGGTGGGAGGTTTGCTAGTGCTCTTGGCGGGGGGGGGGGGGGGGGGGGTTAAACTAACTCTGCAGGGGCATGGTAACCCAGAATGTAGCTTTAGGGTGCAGGACCTGGAGTGTAGGGAGGTTAGGAACATGGCATCAATTTCAAAGGAGGGTGCCTGTAAACAGGAAAATGGCTTGAAGTGTGTATACTTCAATGCAAGAAGTATACGAAATAAGGTAGGTGAACTTGCAGCGTGGGTTGGTACCTGGGAGTTGTGGCTATTACGGAGACATGGGTAGAACAGGGACAGGATTGGCTGTTGCAGGTTCCAGGGTTTAAATGTTTTAGTAGGGTCAGAGGTGGGGGTAAAAGAGGGGGAGGTGTGGCATTGCTTGTCAAAGGTAGTATTATAGCTGTGGGAAGGACGATGGATAAAGACTCGCCTTCTGAGGTAATTTGGGCTGAGGTTAGGAATAGGAAAGGTGAGCTCAACCTGTTAGGAGTCTTTTACAGGCCTCCTAATAGTCCTAGAAACGTAGCAGAAAGGATTGCGAGGATGATTCAAGAGAACAGTGAAAGTAATAGGGTGGTTGTGATGGGGGACTTTAACTTTCCTGATATTGATTGGGACAGCTATATCTCAAGTTCGTTAGATGGGTCAGTGTTTGTCCAATGTGTGCAGGAGGGTTTCCTGACACAATATGTAGATAGGCCAACAAGAGGTGAGGCCATACTGGATTTGGTTCTGGGTAACGAACCACGCCAGGTGTTAGAATTATAGGTAGGTGAGCACTTTGGGAACAGTGACCACAATTCGGTGACTTTTACTCTCGTGATGGAGAGGGATAAGTGTGCACTACAGGGCAAGAGTTATAGCTCGGGGCAGGGAAAGTATGATGCGGTGAGGCATGACTTAGGATGTGTGGCTTGGAAAAGTAAGCTTCAAGGCAAGGGCGCAATTGATATGTGGAGCTTGTTCAAGGAGCAACTGTTGAGTGTCCTTGATAATTATGTACCCGTCAGGCAGGGAGGAAAGGGTCGTGTGAGGGAGCCGTGGTTTAATAAGGAATTGGAATCCCTTGTTAAATGGAAGAGGGCGGCCTATGTAAAGATAAGGCGTGAAGGTTCAATTGGGGCGATTGAGAGTTATAAGGTAGCCAGGAAGGACCTGAAGAGAGAGCTAAGAGCAGCAAGGAGGGGACATGAAAGGTCCTTAGTTGGTAGGATTAGGGAAAACCCTGAGTCTTTCTATAGGTATGTCAGGAATAAAAGAATGACTAGGGTAGGAATAGGTCCAGTCAAGGATAGTAGTGGGAAGTTGCGTGTGGAGGCTGAAGAGATTGGGGAGACACTGAATGAATACTTTTCGTCAGTATTCAATCAGGAACAGGACATTGTTGTCAATGTGAATACTGAGTCACAATTAACTAGAATGGATGGCTTTGAGGTATGTAGAGTAGAGGTGTTGGAAATTCTGGAAAGGGTGAAAGTAGATAAGTCCCCTGGGCCTGATGGCATTTATCCTAGGATTCTCTGGGAAGCAAGGGAGGAGATTGCAGAGCCATTGGCCTTGATTTTTATGTCCTCGTTGTCTACAGGAGTAGTGCCAGAAGGTTGGAGGCTAGCAAATTTGGTTTCCTTGTTCAAGAAGGGGAGTCGGGATAACCCGAGTAACTATAGGCCGGTGAGTCTCACTTCTGTTGTGGGCAAAATCTTAGAGAGAATTGTAAGGGATAGGATTTATGCACATCTGGATAGGAATAATGTGATCAAGGATAGTCAGCATGGTTTTGTGAAGGGCAGGTCGTGCCTCACAAACCTTATTGAATTCTTTGAGAAGGTGACTAAGGAGGTGGACGAGGGGGAAGCAGTAGATGTATTGTATTTGGATATTAGTAAGGCGTTTGATAAGGTACCCCATGGTAGACTACTGCAAAAAATACGGAGGTATGGCATTGAGGGTGAGTTGGAAGTTTGGATAAGGAGTTGGCTGGCTGGAAGAAGACAGAGGGTAGTAGTTGATGGCAAAGGTTCATCTTGGAGTGCCGTCACTAACGGTGTTCCGCAAGGATCTGTTTTGGGACCATTGCTGTTTGTCATTTTTATAAATGACCTGGAGGAGGGGTTAGAAGGTTGGGTGGGCACGTTTGCGGATGATACGAAAGTCGGAGGAGTTGTAGACAGTGAGGAAGGATGTGGCAGATTACAGCGGGATATAGATAAGCTGCAGAACTGGGCAGAAACGTGGCAAATGGAGTTCAATGTAGCTAAGTGTGAGGTGATTCACTTTGGTAAGAGTAATAAAAAGATGGGGTACTGGGCTAATGGACGGATACTTGGTAGTGTGGATGAGCAGAGGGATCTTGGTGTCCATGTACACAGATCTTTGAAAGTTGCCACCCAGGTAAATAGTGCGGTGAAGAAGGCATATAGCGTACTGGCTTTTATTGGTAGAGGAATTGAGTTCCGGAGTACTGAGGTCATGTTGCAGTTGTATAAGACTCTGGTGCGGCCGCATCTGGAGTATTGTGTGCAGTTTTGGTCGCCATACTATAGGAAGGATGTGGAGGCACTGGAACGGGTGCAGAGGAGGTTTACCAGAATGTTGCCTGGTATGGTAGAAAGATCGTATGAGGAAAGGCTGAGGCACTTGGGGTTGTTTTCATTGGAGAAAAGAAGGTTTAGGTGTGACTTGATAGAGGTGTACAAGATGATTAGGGGTTAAATAGGGTCGACAGTGAGAATCTGTTTCCATGTGTGGAGTCAGCTATTACAAGGGGGCATAGCTTTAAATTAAGGCGGGGAGGTAGGTATAGGACAGATGTTAGGGGTAGGTTCTTTACTCAGCGAGTCGTGAGTTCATGGAATGCCCTGCCAGTAGCAGTAGTGGACTCTCCCTCATTATGGGGATTTAAGCGGGCATTGGAGAGGCATATGGACGATAGTGGGCTAGTGTAGTTTGGGTGGGCTTGGATCGGCGCAACATCGAGGGCCGAAGGGCCTGTACTGCGCTGTATTCTTCCATGTTCTATGTTCTATGTTCTAATTTAGATAACTGAGTGGCAAAGATATAAAGGGAGCCTAAGGGGCAACTATTTCAGGGAGCAGGTGTTGCTTGTATGAAACGAACTGCCAGAGGAAGTGGTGGAGGCTGGTACTATTACTGCATTTAAAAGGCATTTGCATGGGTATACGAATAGGAAGCGTTGAGAGAGATTTGGGCCACGAGAGTATTTTAGGATATGTGGGTGACGTGGACGAGTTAGGCTGAAGGGTCTGTTTGTGTGCTGTACATCTCTATGACTGTAAATGTTTTCCACTGTCCATTTACATCCACACATTTCACTGTTCCTCCTGTTTTACTTGGGCAGTTCTTCTCTCAAATATTTGTAAATGGCTTTGGTTGTAATTGTAAGGTGTGTTTTATGGTCACTTTAAAATTTTATCTTCTCTTTGAATTCCACTATACTATAATTTTCCAGAGGATTGCTCAGTGTGACATCACTCTTTCACTCAGATGCATCACCCACTGATCGATCTGAGATAGTCACGTACCTAGGAATTTGCACAATGTGTTATTCAAAGACACACTGACAAAATATACGAAGAGGCGTTTGGAGAAGTTTACTTTTGCCAATGTGACAGTCTCAGATTATATAAGGATTGAAGTGTCCCAAAATTATCACAGTGCCTTTGCATTACACAGGATTTCATTGAAATTTGCAACAGTGTTGTGCAATGAAATGCTGTTAAGTAGCCCAAACACTGTGCTCCTGCTTGTGATTTTGACACGTACTACCCAGAATTTGCATGCAGGCTGATTTAGCTGCGTAACCTGAAGCCAAATGCTTTCTCTGTAATTCCTTTGGTATTCATTACTGTCAGGGTTACCTAGCCTGCACTCCCATTCTGCCAGAGATCCCTCGAGGTTGTTTACTGTTGAATATTTATATTCCCCTTTTTGTTCACCCTGTAACCACGTCTCTCTGATGACTAAATCTCGTTTATTGCATTGACACATGTTCATCAACCTTATTACAGATACACTGTCCTTTCCAAAAAATAACATTATAATTGACTTTTTCACACAATTTTCTGTCACAGCCAATTCACTGATGTACTTTTTGGTTAACATCTGTTCCTTGCTGTTCCTCTCTGCTGGTCTTCAGACACATCCCAATGCTGTTCCATTGCTTCATATTTTCTGTTTGGGTTTGGAAATCTCCTTCGATTTGAACCCTGTCCCTGCATCCTTCATGTCAGCTTAAAGCCCTGTCCATAAGCCTACTGAATTGATTGGCCACGACATGGCTCCCAGCAGTGTTGTTTTTAATTCACTTGTGGGATGTTGCAGTCTCTGACTGGCCAGCGTGTATTTCTCACCCCACGCTGCCCTGGAGCTTAGTGTCTTCCTAGATCATTACAGAGGGCAGTTGAAAGTCAATCGCATTGCTCTGGATCCAGATTCATATGTAAGCCAGACCTGTTGCAGATGAAAACTTTCCTTCCTTAAAGAACATTAAGCAGTCAGGTGGGTGTACCGCATCAAATTCTGAACAGTCTTGTGAGAATAACGCAATGTCATCACCTTTCCCACTTGTAGCTCAACCGTCACTGAGTATGTGCAACATGAATCGAAACCATTTCGTTCTGATCATTGTTTGATTCTGAAATCTTTCAGCACTTTGGTGATATCACTCAGTCTCTCTCCATGTGGTATCCCTCACTGTGTGATGCCTAATTGCTGCCTTTGTGAGTATCGCTCGCTCTTGCAGCTACTCCAGATCCTGAGCCAACATAATCCTGCGCTCCAGAGAGACGAGTCAGCACAGGCCAAAGATTTCTCTGTCTTCTGTAGTTACTCAGGAAGTTCCTCACTCAATAAACCTATCAGCTGCTGGGTGTCTCCTCCATCACCTTATTCAAGGCTGTTGGTCAGCCAGAGGGCAGTTTGATCTGGAGCCTTCAATAAATCCTGCAGCGAGGTAAGATCATTCACAAAGAACAGAGCAGAGAACATTTAAAGGGCAAGAATAATTGGTTCACAAGACATGACGGATATTCAGTGCTGAAGGGTAAACACAGACCATAAAGCTACCAGGTTCAATCTCCACCCCCTTGTGAGAGAATTACTTTCAGCTCTCCAGTATTGATCCTTCCTGAGACAGCATAGGGAATTCCCAGTTATCAATTCAAAACTGTGCTTTCTTAGTGAGTATCGACAGAACAGAGGGAAAGAAGGCTTCCCTTAAGAAAGTGCTATTGAAGCCTGGGATCTTGCTGTTCTCTATTTCATCTCCAACACTCTCTGTTGTCAAATCATAGAGTCATAGAACAAGGAAACAGACCTTTCAGTACACCTCATCTACGCCACTGCCTTGAATACTTCTAAATCTGAGAACAGTTCCTATCTCTGTAACCTCCTTCGTTTTCTACAATCTCACTGTGTATTTAAAACCTACTCCAATGCTGACTACTCTCCCTGTCTCTGTAAATGACTCCAGTCTGAATGAAATGCCAAATCTCAGTATTCTCCATCTACAGTCATTACAATAATCCCTATTCCTATCATCTTGCTCAATACCTACAGCACACCTTGCCTCTGAAATATGCTCCAGCGTTTATCAATTCCCCCGCTATCTATGTTCCTTCCTCCAGTACCTACTGTATCACTGTAATACCCCTCTAATCTTCAATCCCTATCACATTCCTGTCTCCCGTCCTACACTACCACATGACCTCTGAAAACATACTATCCCAACAGAATTCCCAATCTGTGCAAACTCCTCCAGTTGCTATTACTTTTCCTAACTGTGTAACCTGCTACAATCCCTGAAACTCTCCCTGTGTATTGTGTTCTGTAGCTACTTTAACCCTCCGCATCTCTGCAACCTCGTCCAGTCTCTGCGATTCCCTCTATCGCTGTGACCTTCTGCCAACACCACAAAACTCTATAAATCAACCTCCTCTCATCTCAACAAGCATTCCTGTCTTTTGAACCTCTTGATGCCACTAAAACCATTCATGTACCTGAAAGATCCTCTTTGTTGCGATATTAAAGCCCAGGTCCTACAGCTGTCACTTTCTGCAACCTCCTTCTGTCTGAAGAACCATCCAGTGTCTACGCCACTGTGTGTTACTAACTTAATCTAAACGCTAAAATGTTGTGCAATAATAAATACCTAATAATCATATTATGAAGGAGTTTTGTGAGCAGAGACCCAGAATACTGTAATATGGATGCTGAGTATGATTTAAGACCATGAGATGTAGGAGCGAAATTATTACATTTGACCCATTGAGTATATTCTGCCCTTTATTTATATCATGGCTGCTCTGATGATCCTTAACTCTCCTTTCCTGTCTTTTCCACAACATTCTTGTTTCCCTGATTCAGTAAAATCTGACCATTTCTGCTGTAAATATTCTTAACGACGCAAACTTGACTGTCCCCTGCATTCAAGAATTCCCACAGAGTCACTCCCACAGAAGACATTCCGCGTCATCTCCGTCTTAAATTGGTGAACCCGTGCTGGGATTTTATGCCCCCGGTTATAGACTCTCTCACAATTGAAACGAAAGGAAGTGACAGGTATAATTATTGTAGATGACATGAGAATTGGTGGAGTTGGGGTTAATGAGCAAGGCTATCCACGTTTAGAGGAGGTTCCAAATCAGTTGGAAAGACGTGCAGAAAAATGGCAAGTTTAGTTTAATTTGAACAAGAATGAGATGATGAAGTTTCGGATGTGAAATTCAAGAAGAAATTCAGGATACCTAGGGATATTGATATTCAGAAGGATCTTGAGCCAGCCCGTAACTTTCTGAAAATGACAACAGAAGTGTTTCAGTTGGGAAAGAAAACAAATGGAACACTGGCATTCATCAGTCACCGACGTTGAGTGCAGTGGTTTGAATCTGATGTTGCGATTGTACAAAGATTTTGTTTGGCCACATTTGAAGTACTGTATGCAATTATCATCTCCATACAATAGGAAGGATGTGGAGCTTTGGAGAGGGTACAAAAGGGGTTTATCAACACCTTGTCTGTATTAGGTTTTTTTTTAGGTGTGTGCAAGCTATAAGAGGAAAATAAACAAAGTTGGATTGTTTTGCAAGAGTTTTTATTCACATAGAGAGTGGAAGTTACCGAGGGAGGTCCTCGAAGCAGAAAAATGAGCAAAGTTTCAAAGGCGCATTTAAACAGAAACATGAGTATGCACACAGATGGACCACGTGCAGGCAGATGGTATGAGTTGAGAAGAGCATCATGGTCGGCAGAACCATAGTGGGCCGAAGGTCTATTGTTGGACTGTACTGTTCTGTTTTCTGACTTATAACCATCTACCCTATCAAAGCCCTTCAGAATCTTGGATGTTTGATTCCATTTCTCTCTCATTTTTCTAAGCTTCAAAGGGTTCAATCTCAATCTACTCCACCTCTTCTCATTAGAAAATGTCTCCATTCCCAAGAACAGCTTGACTGAACCTTCCGTGTCCTGCCTCAAATGCAAGGATATCTTTCTTTCGGGCACTCATACTGTTCATAATATTCTAGGTGTGTATGGTTTTAGGAAGACCTTCCTAGTTTTAGACCCCATTCCATTCGTAAAAAATGCCAGCAATTGATTTGTCTTTTCTATTACCTGCTGACCCTTTCAGCTACCTTTTTAGATTGATGAACAAGAATCCCCATAACCCTTTCCGCTGTCAGTTTGAAAAAGAAAGTGTTAACCTGGCAGTAAGTAGGGAGCATGTTGAAATGTGTTAGAAAGGATATGTCACTAAACAATAACTGGCCACTTTAGAAACACATTTTATAAATAGAGAATGTGTTTTTGAGACTGCTCGATTTTATTTGTTGGTGTGAATGTAAATAGCAGAATAGATAAGGATATAGGAGGGGTTGGTCGTATGGGGTTACGATTTATTTGAATTTTCAGAATCTTTTATGCAAGTTTCAATAAGGGCTATAGAGTAATTTGGAATAGAATAGGGGCCCTTAGTTATCAATAAGGTCGCCTATGTTTGGAACCAGAGGAGATGGGTGAGATATTAGTCAAAATAGTCTTGGCAGAATTTACTGTGGAGAACGAAATGGAAGCTTGGGAACATAGGGAAATAATTAATTATGTATTGGAGAGAGTCCTCAACAGAGAAGCAGAAGTGCTGGAAACTTAAAAACCCTTCCTGGATATGCATGGGAAGAGATTATTTTCTATTCTCTCTTTCTGTGCAAGGAAAAATATTTTGGTAAACTGGGTGACTGAGAGCCCACCTGGAGTTTCGAATTGGTACAGAATAATCATGAAATGCATTTCCCTTGAATTTTTACAAATATAGTGCACCATAAGACCGAATTATTTCATAAAATATGGCAGCCCTTCTTGATTTACACAAATACAGATATTTCGGCCATCCTAACAAGGGATTTTATTTAACTGAGATGGCGAACCTGGCTGGTCCGCGGCCCCTTGGGAGAAGAATTCCGCACGAATACGGGTTTTGTTATGATCTGATGTTAACACATTTCGAGCATGTATCTCACTACACAATTTCTGTATTATCCGTCGATTTTTTTTCTTCCCTGAATAATGTAAGAGACTTAAGTATACACTCTGGTTAGTTGTAGGTTAGATTAGTAGTTAGTTGACTTTTGTTCTTTTCTCTCGGTATATCTTTTATCTGTTTGATAAATTTTGGTTATTGTCTATTTAAGATTTAATTGTATATCTATGTTTATACTTGGGTTTTTTAAAATTTGTAAACTTGGAAAATATGTTAAGTTTTCAATAAAAATATCTAATAAAGGTAGTTCAATCCTCAGTAGCTCATTAGGTCGATCTTAGAATATTGTGGGAAGCTAGGTAGAGATTGCAAAGTCCCTGACAGAGATATTTATATTATCAACAGATGCAGTGAGGTGTCGGAAGACTGGAGGGCGGCTAATGCTGTTCCATCGCTTGAGGACTGCAGAGAAAAAACGGAAAATTACAGACCAGTGATGGGTAAGTTGTTGGAGCAGATTCCGAGAGAAAGAAACCACGTATATTTGGAAAGCTATGGACTGTATAGAGATAAACAGCATAACTTTGTGAGTGGAAAACCATGTTTCACAACCCGTATTGACTCATCGAGGAGGCGGCCCAGAGATAACTGAAGGCAGAGCGGTCACCGTTGCTTACATAGACTTCAGCAAAGCGTTTGACAATGTTCCAAGGGGTGTAGAACATCTCATCAAGAGGAAGAAGGAAACGTAATTATAGGTTGAGAAAGCAAGGAGCAGACAGGTTTCTAGAGGGTAACATGGATTAGCACGGTAGCTCAGTTGTTAGCACTGCTGCCTCATAGCACCAGGGACTCTATTTCGATTCCAGCCTCAGGCCACTGTCTGTGTGGAGTTTGCACATTCTCCCCGTGTCTGCATGGGTTGCCTCCAGGTGTTCCGGTTTTGCACCCACAACATGATTATGTGCAGGTTAGGTGAATCAGCCATGCTAAAATACTCAGTGTTCAGGGATGCGTGGGTTTGGTGCATTAGTTGGACCAATGGAGAGTAATAGTATGGGAGGGACACTCTTCGGAGGGTTGGTATGGAGTTGTTGGGCCAAATGGCATGTTTCCACACTGTAGGGATATTCTGAAGTTATCAGGAAGGCACTTAAGAAAGGACTTAGGACACCTGGAACGGGGCATGAAAAAGCATTGTTTGGAAGGATTAAGGAAAACCATAACGCATCCTCCACTTGTGTGAGGAACAAGAGCATGACCAGAGTAACGGTAGCGCCAATCCGGCATAGTGGAAGGAACTTGGGCCTGGACTCGGAGGAGGTCTAACTGAATACTAAGCCTCAGTATTCATTACTGAGTGGGATCTTGCCATTTGAGAGGATAGCGTGAAAAAGGCTGATATATGTGAACAGGCAGCTGTTAAGATGGACGATGTGCTCAGACTTTTGTAAAATATAAAGATAGCTAAGTCTGCTGATCCAGACGGGATGCGCCCAAGAAGGAAACGATTGTTGCGTCTTTGTAGATTATCTTTGCACCCTCACAGTCCACTGGAGTCGCACCAGATGTTTGGATGCAGGCAAATGTTATTCCCTTGTTCAAGAAAGTGAATATGTATACTCCTGGGAATTAAAGACCTAACAGCCTTATTTCTGTAATGTGCAGAATTTTGGAGAGGGACGGGATTTTTGATTCATTGGAAAACCATAGTTTGACTAGAAAAGTTGATGAGGGTCGAGCTGTGAATGTGCTGTATTTGGACTTCAGCAAGACATTTGATAAGGTTCCCCATGGTAGGTTCATTCAGAAAGTCAGGAGGAATGGGATACAGGGGAACTTAGCTGTCTGGATACAGAATTGGTTGGCCAACAGAAGACAGCGAGTGGTAGTAGAAGGAAGATATTCTGCCTGGAAATCTGTGGTGAGTGGTGTTCCACAGGGATCCTTGGGCCTCTACTGTTTGTAATTTTTAATAATGACTTGAATGAGGGGATTGAAGAATGGGTCAGCAAGTTTGCAAAAGACACAAAGGTTGGAGTTATCGTTGACAGTATAGAGGGTTGTTGTAGGCTGCATCAGGACATTGACAGGATGCAGAGATGGGCTGAGAGGTGGCAGATGGAGTTCAATCTGGATAAATGCGAGTTGATGCATTTTGGAAGGTCGAATTTGAAAGCTCAGTACAGAATTAAGGATAGGATTCTTGGTAGTGTGGAGGAACAGAGGGATCTTGGTGTGCAGATACATTGATCCCTTAAAATGGCCACCCAAGTGGACAGGGTTGTTAAGAAAGTATATGGTGTTTTGGCTTTCATTAACAGGGTGATTTAGTTTAAGAGTGGTGAAATCTTGTTGTAGCTCCATAAACCTTTGGTTAGACCGCACTTGGAATACTGACTCCAGTTCTGGTCGCCCTATTATTGGAAAGATGTGGGTGCTTTGGAGAGGGTTCAGAGGAGGATTACCAGGATGCTGCCTGGACTGGAGGGCTTATCTTATGAAGAGAGGTTGACTGAGCTCGGACTTTTTTCATTGGAGAAAAGAAGGAGGAGAGGGGATCTAATTGAGGCATACAAGATAATGAAAGGCATAGATAGAGTCGATAGCCAGAGATTATTTCCTAGGGCAGAAATGACTAACTCGAGGGGTCATAGTTTTAAGCTGGTTGGAGGAAAGTATAGACGGGATTTCAGAGGCGGGTTCTTTACACAGAGAGTTGTGAGAGCATGGAATGCGTTGCCAGCAGCAGTTGTGGAAGCAACGTCATTGGGGACATTTAAGAGACTACTGGACATGCATATGGTCACAAAAATGTGAGGGTGCATACATGAGGAGCACTGGTCGGCACAACATCATGGGCTGAAGGGCCTGTTCTGTGCTGTACTGTTCTATGTTCTATGTTCTATCATTGGAAATGGTCAGCATGGCTTTGTAAGGTGCAGGTCATGCTTCACAAATCTTTTTGATTCCTTTGAGAATGTTGCAAAACACATTTATGGCTCATTCAGAAAGTACAGAGGCATGGGATACAGGGAAATCTGCCTGTTTGGATACAGAAATCCTGGCCCTTAGAAGACAGATGGTGATGACAGATGGAAAGTATTCAGCCTGGACCGCGGTGACCAGTCGTGTTCTGCAGGGATCGGTTCTGGGACTTCTGCACTTTGTGACTTTTATAGGTGACTTGGATGTGTGAGTGCAAGAGTGGGTTAGTAAGTTTGACGATGATACGAAGATTGGTGGAGTGGTGGATAGTGTGGAAGATGTTGTAGGTTGCAACGGGACATTGACAGGATGCAGAGCTGGACTGAGAAGTGGCAGGTGGAGTTTCATCTGGAAAAGTGTGAGGTGATCAATTTTGGAAGATCAAAGTTGAATGCAAAATACAGAGGTAAAGCCAGTTTTCTTGGCAGTTTGGAGAAACAGAAGGACCCTGAGTTCCAAATCCATAGTTCCCTCAAAGTTGTCACAAAAGGTGATAGGGTTGTTTAAAAGGAATATATTGTGTTGAATTTCATTGGCTGGAGGATTGCGTTTTAAAGCCCGTGAGATTATGCTGCAGCTCGAAAGAGCCCTGGTTCAACCCACTTGGAATATTATGTTCAGTTCTGGTCCCCCAATTAGAGAAAGAATGTGGAAGCTTTAGAGAGGGT
The DNA here is from genome assembly GCF_037043375.1 of Chiloscyllium plagiosum. Classification (NCBI taxonomy): domain Eukaryota; kingdom Metazoa; phylum Chordata; class Chondrichthyes; order Orectolobiformes; family Hemiscylliidae; genus Chiloscyllium; species Chiloscyllium plagiosum. The sequence goes on from NW_028270183.1 coordinate 53,711,558, forward strand.
AAAGAGGAGATTTGTCAGGATGCTGCATATACTGGACACCATGCCTTATGAAGAAAGTTTGAGGGAGCTAAGACTTTTCTCATTGGAACGAAGAAGGATGAGGGGCGACATGGTAGAGGTGAACAAGATGATGAGAGGCACAGAGACAGTGAATATTGAGAGACATTTTCCCCATGACGTAAATAGCTATTACAACTTCAAGGTGATTATCGGATGGTTCAGGGGAGATTTCAGAGTTAGGAGTTTTACACATAGATTGGTGGGTAAGTGAAATGCACTGCCAGCGGTGGCAGTAACAGTTGATGCATTAGCGACATTTAATGTACTTTTGGATATGCACATGGATGATAGTAAAATGTAGGGCATATAGTTTAGTTTGATGTTACGGTCGGATAAAAGATTGCCATGACATCAAGTGCCGAAAAGTTTTGTGCTGCAATGTTCTGTGTTCTACCATCTGCATGTGCGTAATACGCTCAGATTAGTGCAAAAGGATTTGACATTCAGGGGTAGCTTGTGAACTGGATACAACGTTGACTTGATGGTAAGATACAGAGGGTGATGGGATATATGTTGTTTTTCTGACTGGAGGCATGTGACCAGCGGTATAGTGGGCCTACTGTTGTTTGTTCTTTGAAGAAATGGTTTGGATGGGAATATTGGTGACCTTGTAAGTGTTTTTTTTTTGGGTGACACTGAAATTAGTAGTAAAGTGGACAGCGAAGAAGGTTATGAAAATACAACAGGATGAACAGTAATTCTGGGATAGTGCCCAGAAGAATAGCAGATGTAGTTGAATTGAATAAAAGTGAAGTGCTCCATTTTGGTGAAACAAACCAGGTTGAGACTTGTATAGTTAATGATCGGGTCCTGGGTAGTGTTGTCAATCAGAGACCGAGGGATGCAGGTACACAGTTCTTTGAAAGTGGTGTCACAGATAGACAGGCAGGTGAAGCATGCGTTTCGAATGCTTACCTTCTTTGGGCAGAGAATTAAAAGAAGGAAAATGATGTCATATTGTATGAGTGCAAAACATTGGTGAGGTTAATATGAAACAATAGTTGAAAGCAGGAAGAACTCATCTGGTTCACTTACCTCCTTTTGGGAAAGACATCTGACATTGTAACCTGGTGTGGCCGACATGTGACTCCAGACGCACAGAAATATGGCTGACTCTAAGCTACCCTCTGTCCAATTATTAGTGGGTCAAAGAATTCTGGTATAATCAGAGACGTCCTCAATCCATGAAGGAATAAATGAAAGTATATACCTTCCCTCCCTACCTTTGCAAACACTTCCAGCTGCAGCAATTCATATTGGCTTTGTAACACCATTCAGGCCATGGACACTCTCTGTAATACTCTCAGCACCATCAGCAACTTCACCTCTCCCTGTTCCTATTGTGACATTAAACACTGACAATGATTCCCCTTCCCACTGCCCTCCACCTGAAAAGAGGCCCATTGCAAATCCTTTAAAACTTACTCCTAAAACTCTTTCTCACTTCAGGATTTTAAGTACTTTTTGGTGATGTTCTAAGCCTCTTAATCTAATATAACCCTTTTTGTCCTGAGTGAGAGACCGATGGGGATTTCTTGCTGAAGCTTTGTCCGTTTCAGTCGAGTGCCTTTTTGTTGAGTGTTTTACACTGTTCCTTCAAATGCTTTTCACTATTCATTTACAGGTACATTTTTCAGTCTGTTTAGCCAATTTATATTGGTCTGTTCTTTCAAAAAAATTAATTGGCTATTTTTTGTTTCCAGTTGTAGATTGCCCTTCCTGCGATTCACTGTAAAACTTTATATTTCTTTAGAATGCACTTTATCATAATTTTCAGGAGGATCTCTCCTGGTGACATTAATCATTCACTAGGTTTCATCACACAAAGGTGATCTGAGATAATTACATCCCTCGCCAGTTGCACAATGTGTTATTCAAAGATACACGGAAAAAAATCTCGGAACCCCTCAACCAATATCACTCTTGACCCACATAATGAAATTTTTTGATTTTTCCCAAAATTATCACAATGTGTTTGTTGATAAATTCCATTAATTCCTGTTTAATGCAGTGATGAGCAACGAAATGCGGTTAGGTGCCCTAAAACTGTTCTGCTGCTTGTGTCTTTGGCAAATAGGAGCCAGAGTGTACATTTATACTGACTCCAATTCATGATCTGAGGCCAAGTGCTGTCTCTGTAATGCATTTGCTATCCATTATTGTTAGCGTTGCTCATTTTGCCTGAGTTTCCGCAAGGTTGTGTACAATTGAATATTTATATTCCACCTTTTTGAAGGGAAGTCCACATTTAAAATGTGGGACGTTTTCAAAAAATAAAATAAAGCTAGTGCAGGATAGGCATGTCCCGTTGAAGGCAAAGGATAGGAAGTGCAAGATTTTTGAATCGGAGATGACAGGAGAAATTGTACGACTGGCCAAGAGGAAAAGGATAGCATACATACGGTCTAGGCAGCTAAGAATAGAACTGGCCCTGGAGGAATATCGGAAGAGTAGGAAAAATCTTAAATTAGGAATCAAGCGGCTAAAAGGGGTAATTAAAAAGTTTTATCGAGCAGAATTAAGGAAAATCCCAAAGCATTTTATTCTTATATAAGAGGCAAGCGGGTAACTAGAGAAAGGATTGCTCCACTAAAGGAGAACGAAGAAAGGCTTTTTGTCGGACCTGAGAGATTGGGTGAGATTCTGAATGATTTCTTTGTATTAGTGTTCACTGAGGAGGAAAACATGATGGATGTTGAGATTAGAAATAGAAGTTTGATTAGTCTGATCTCGTTGACATTAAGGGAAGATAAGTTGGGTATGCTAGAGATTATTAAGTTGGACAAATCCCCAGGACCGGCTGGGATCTATCCCAGGTTGCTGATGAAGGCGAGAGAGGAAATAACTTGGACCCTGTCAGATATCTTTGTGGCATCCTTAAGTACAGGTGAGTTGCCGGAGGACTGGGGGGTTGCTCATGTTGTCCCCTGTACAAAAAGGATAGTAGGGATATTCTGGGTAACTACAGACCAGTGAACTTGACGTCAGTGGTGGGAAAGTTGCTGGAGAAGGTAGTGAAGGATAAGATAAATTTATATTTAGAAAACAATGTGCTTATCAGTCGTAGCCAACATGATTTTGTGCAGGGGAGATCGTGCCTTACCAACTTAATAGAGTTCTTCGAGGCAGTAACCAAATTGATAGATGAAGGAAGGGCTGTTCATATTATATAAATGGATTTTAGTAAGGTGTTTGATAAGGTTCCCCATGGTAGACTAATGGAAAAAATAACACCGACGAGGGTAGAGGCCATTTCGGATTTGGTGCTCCGCAACATGCCAGGACAGGTGTCAGATCTCGCGGTGGGAGAGCACTTTGGTGAAAGTGATCACAGCTGCCTCACATTTAGCATAGCTTTGGAGTGGGAAAGGAGCAGTTACAGAGGGAAGATATTTAACTGGGGAAAAGGGAATTATCAAGATATCAGATGGGAGTTAGGAAGTGCAAGCTTGTAGCAATTGTTTCACATAAATGGCTCAGCAGACATGTGGAGACTATTTAAGAAACAGTTCTTGCGAGTGATGCACGACTTTGTGTCGCTGAGACAAGTAAGAAGGAGTAAGATGGAGGAAGCTGAAAATGTGTTGCTGGAAAAACGTAGAGGGTCAGGCAGCATCCAAGGAAGAGGAGAATCGACGTTTCGGGCATAAGCCCCTTGGATAACGAGACCGAGGATCTTCTCATCAAAAAGCAGAAGGCAGCTTACGTAAGTTGGAGGAAGCAAGGATCTCGCACAGTTTGACAGCATTACAGGCTTGCTACAAAGGAACTCAGAAATGGACTGAGCAGAGCCAGTAGGGGGCACGATAAAGACTTGGTAAAAAGTAAAATGGAGAATCCAAAGGCGTTTTACTCATACGTGAGGAAGATGAGAATGATCATGGAGAAGATAGGGCCGATCAGGGATAGCGGGGCGAACTTGTGCGTGGAGTCTGAGCAGATAGTGGAAGCCCTAATTGATTTTTTGCTTCGTTTTCACCAAGGAAAGGGAACTTGTTGTAAATGATAACTTAGAAGAGCTGGGATACAGACTTGACCAGATCAAGATTGATGAAGTTGATGTGCTAGAAAGTTTGGAAAACATTAAGATGGCAAAGTCCCCAGGGCCAGAACAGATTTATCCGAGGCTGCCCCGGGAAGCGAGAAAGAAGGATGCTGAGCCATTGACGAGGATATGTACCTCCTCCTTCTCTACAGGAGTCATACCGGAGGATTGGAAGGAGGCGAATGTCGTTCCTCTTTTCAAGAAAGGTGGGAGGGAAATCGCTGGCAATTACAGGCCAGTCAGTCTTACGTCTGTTGTCAGCAAAGTTTTGGAAATAATTCTGAGGGATAAGATTTATGACTATTTGTCAAGCATAGTGTGATTAAAGGCAGCCAACATGGGTTTGTGAGGGGCAGGTCATGCCTCACAAACTCTTATTGAGTACTTTGAGGAGGCGTCAAGACTGGTCGACGAAGGTCGAACAGTGGATATGGTGTATGTGGACTTCAGCAAGGCATTTGATAAGGTTCCCCATGGTAGGCTCATTCATAAAGTCAGGAAGTACAGTATACAGGGAGATTTGGCTATCTGGATTCAGAATTGGCTGGCTGACAGATAGCAGAGAGGGATTGTATATGCCTGGAGGTCAGTGTTGAGTGGAGTCCCGCAGGGCTGTGTTCTTGGACCTCTGTTCTTTGTAGTTTTTATAAATGACTTGGATGAGGAGATTAAGGGGTGGATTAGTAAATTTGCAGATTACACAAAGGTTGGAGGTGACGCCGATAGTACAGAGGGGTCCTGCAGGCTGCAGTGTAACATAGACAGGATGCAGAGCTGGGCTGAGACATGGCAGATGGAGTTCAAGCTGGATAAATGCGAAGTGATGCAACTCGAAGGATGGAAGGATGAACTCGAATGCAGAATATAGGATTAAAGACAGTATTCTTGGTAGTGTGGAGAAACAGAGGGATCTGTGTATGCAAGTACATAGATCCCTCAAAGTTGCCACCCAAGTGGATAGTGTTGTTCAGAAGGTGTATGGTGTTTTGGCTTTTATTAACAAGAGGGAACGAGTTTAAGAGCCACGAGGTTTCACTGCAGCTATAAAAATCCCTGGTGAGACCACACTTGGAATATTGTGTTTAGTCCTATAGCCCTACTATAGGAAGACACAGATGCTTTGCAGAGGGTGCAAAGAAGGTTTACCAGGATACTGTCTGGACTTGCCTTATGAAGAAAGGTTGAATAAGCTCGGACTTTTCTCTCTGGAGAGAAGGAGGAAGACAGGAGACCTGATCCAGTTGTACAAAATAATGAGAGGAATAGATAGAGTCAATAGCCAGAGACTTTTCCTCAGGGCAGGATTAACTGGTACGAGGAGTCATAGTTGGAAGATATTAGGATGAAGGTATAAAGGAGATGTCAGAGGTAGATTCTTTCCGCAGAGACTTGTGAATGCATGGAATGTGTTGCCAGCTGTGGTGGTGGAAGCAGAGTCATTGGGGACATTTAAGCGACTGCTAGACACGCACATGGATAGCAGTGAGTTGAGGGTTGCGTAGATTACGTTTCTATATTTTGCGTTAGGATTAAATTTCGGTACAACATCTTGGGCCAAAGGGCCTGTTCTGTGTTGTACTTTTGTATGTTCTATTTCTAAAGTGAAGTCACATGGTGTTCAGGGTGTTCTAGCTAGGTGAATAATGAACTGCCTGAGCAACAGGAGACAGAGTATTAGTTGAAGGGAGTTTCTCGAAATGGAGAAGAGTGACCAGTGGTGTTCCACAGGGGTCAGTATTGGGATCACTGTTGTTGTAATATACATAAATGATCTGGAAGAGGGCACTGTTGGTATGATCAGCACTTTTGCAGATGACACAAAGATTGGTGGAGTAACAGAAAGCATAACGGACGGGCAGAGAATACAGGACGATATAGATAGACTGGAGAGTTGGGCGTAAGAGTGGAAGATGGGTTTAAATTCAGTCAAATGTTAGGTGATGCATTTTTGCAAGACAAATTCGAGGGCGAATGATTGGAAGAGTCTTGAGAAATGTTGATGGTCAGGGAGATCTGGTCGTATAGGTCCTTGTACCCTGAAGGTTGCTTCACAGGTGGATTGAATGGTCAAGAATGCATATAGTATGCTTGCCGTCATTGGACGGGGTATTTAGCATAAGAGCTGGCAAGCCATGTTAAAATTGTACAAGACATTGATTCAGCCTCATTTAGAATGTGTGTACAGTTCTGGTGGCCACATTACCAAAAGGATGTGGACGCTTTGGAGAGGGTGCAGAAAATGTTTACGTGCATGTTGACTGGTATGGAAGGTGCGAGGTAAGAAGAGAGGCTGAGTAGGTTAGATTTATTTTCATTAGCAAAAAGGAGATTGAGGTGGGACCTGATTGAGGTTTACAAAATCATGAAGGGGACTGACAATGTCGAAAGAGAAAAGCTTTTTCTCTGGGTATTTGATTCAATAACGAAAGGTCACGTTTTCAAGTTGAGAGGTGGAAAGTTTAAGGGGGATACACGTAGCAAGTACTTCATACAGAGGGTGGTGGGTGTTTGGAATGCGTTGCCAGCAGAGGTGATAGAGGCAGGCACTGTAGATTCATTTAAGATGTGTCAGGAGAGATGCATGAATAGGTAGAGAACAGAAGGATACAGATACTTAGGAATTGACTGACAAGGTTAGACAATACCTTTGGATTGGCTCAGGCTTGGAGGGCCGAAGACCCTGTTCCGGGGCTGTAAATTTTCTTTGTTATTTGTTCTTTTACTCGCCCTCTAACCATCTCCCTCTCGTGTCTAAATCTGTTTAATCTCTGTTTCACCATCTACCTTTTTGAAGAGATTTTATCCTTTCAAAAAAAACCCATAATTTACTCCTTCCCACAAGTTCCTGTCACAAATCGATTCACTGATGTGCCGCTTTGGTTAAACTTTGTCCCATCCTGTTCCTTTCTGCTTGTCCTCGCCCAGATCCCCATGCTGGTCTGATGCTTCACCTTTTCTCCTTTTACCTTTGGCTTTGGAAAGCTCCTTTGACTTGAACCCTGTCCCTGCATCCTCTTTTTCAGTTTAAAGCCCTGTCCATAAGCCTACCAACATGACTGGCGAGGACACTGATCTCAGCACGATTCCAGTGGTACCAAATACATTATTCATTTTTAAATCACGAATTGAATATGGGTGTCTCTGGCTGATCAGACTTTGGTTCAGCTGGCACTACCCTTCACCTGAGAATCTTGCTCGGCCATGTCAGAGGCAATTGAGAGACAAACTCAATCAGGCTGCAAGTACATCGTGCAGACCATGTGAGGATGTGCAGATGTCGTTCTCGAAAGGACAAGTGTTTGCATTTTTTCTACATCGACAATGTTATCATACTTATTTGTGGTTTGTTAATCACTAATTTTAAAATTAGTGATTTCAAATTTCACCATTTCTGTTGGTGGGAATCAAGCCTGTCTCCCCTGAACATTAGCTGAGGGTTTAGATATTTGATCTAGCAATAATGCCACTCAGCCATCACAAAGCAAAACCCGCTCTTACTACATGATTGTGTGATCCTGAAATCTTCCAGCACTCTGGTGATATCACTCGTTATCTCTCCATGAGGTACCCATCAATGTAAGCGCCTCTCGCTCCTGCAGCTATTCCAGACCTTGAGCCAACTGAGGTTTTCACTCCAGAGAGATGAGGCAGCAAAGGCCAGGGATGGAGACTGGGATTTTCCAGATATCTGTGGGAGTCAGTGCCATTCTCCATGTGTAACCGTCACTTCGTCAGTTTAATTTCCCATTTGTCTATGTCACTGTCTCCTGCAGGTACTCAGGAAGTTCCTGACTCAATGAACTTCCCAAGTGCTCGGTGTCTCGTCCATCACCTTATTGAAGATAGTTGGTAAGCCAGAGAGAAAAAGGGTATGGAGATCTGGAGCTTTCAACAAATCCTGCAGTGAGGTAAGATCACTCACAATGTTCAGAGCAGAGAGCAATGAGAGAGCTCCAAACATCGGCTAAAAAGACATGACGCATATACATTGCTGGAGGGGGAGTAGAGTACAGACACACCTCTGGCTCAATCAACACGTCTACTTAAACTTATGTTGTACTGAGGCAGCTTAGAAATTCACAGTTATCAATCCAGGTCTGTGCTGTCATAGTGAGCATCATTACAACAAAGGCCTCACATGAAAGGGTGGGAATGCTGCCTGGGATCTTTCTGTTCCGTGTTCCATTTGTAACAGTACATCTAGGTCATATCTCATAGACCACTGTCTTCAATAACGTGTAACTCCGATGTCAGTTCCAGTCCCTATAATCTCCTCCCTTCCCTATAGTCCCTTCACATATTTGAAACGTACTGCGTTCCAGATTACCATCCCTATCGTTGTAACTTGGTACAGTGTCTACAACATGCTTTATCTCGGTACTCGCCTCCTCTTTAACTGGATACAAAGTCATGCAGCATGGAAACAAAACCTGTGGTCCAACTCATCAATGTTTCCTAAACTGAATGAGTCACATTTGCCTGCAATTGACCCTTACCTCTTCAAACTTTCTCCTCTCAATATACCACAACAAGTTTCTTTTCCATGTTGCAATTGTGCTTGTTTCTCCCATATGCCCCTGGTAGTATGTTCCATCTCTTCACCATCCTCTGTGGATGACGTTACCCCTCAGCACCCTATTTAAATTCAAAGTTTGTGAGAAGATTTGTAGCTCGGGTGCTCGTTGCTGTGGTTCTGTTCGTCGAGCTGGAAGTTTTTGTTGCAAACGTTTCGTCCCCTGTCTAGGTGACATCCTCAGTCCATGGGAGCCTCCTGTGAAGCGCTTCTGTGGTGTTTCCTCCGGCATTTATAGTGGCCTGTCCCTGCCGCTTCCGGTTGTCAGTTTCAACTGTCCGCTGTAGTGGCTGGTATATTGGGTCCAGGTCTGTGTTTGTTGATGGAGTTTGTGGATTAGTGCCAAGCTTCTAGGAATTCCCTGGCTGTTCTTTGTTTCGCTTGCCCAATAATGGTAGTGTTGTCCCAATCAAATTCATGTTGCTTGTCGTCTGCGTGTGTGGCTACGAGGGATAGCTGGTCGTGTCGTTTCGTGGCTAGTTGATGTTCGTGGATGCGGATCGTTAGCTGTCTTCCTGTTTGTTCGGCCATACATTGTTTTATAAAACTGTACAAGGTCGCCCCATAGCCTCCTCTGCCCAAGGGAAATATTTAGGACAATGTTACAAATATCTCCAGCTTATGTATCAAAATGGTGGCCAATGACGGCAAGTGTGCAAATGCCACTTTCACGATCCACTTTCAATGAACAATGTAACTGCAGCCCTTGATCTCTCTCTGTTCGACAGCACTGGCTAGAGCCATTCCATTAACTGTGTTAGTTCTCTTTGGTTTGTCTTAACAAAATCCAACAGCTGAGTTAAACTCCACCTTTCATTCCATGGTCCACTGGCCCAGTTGTTCAAGATGCCCTTTGATAACCGTATTCACTGTCCACTACAACATTAGTTTGAACATCCACAAACTTACTAATAATGATTCCGATATACTTAAGAAAATCATTTATGTATATCATGCACATCAATGGACCCAGCCCCGATCATTATGGCTTGGTGCTGATGACAGGGCTCCGGTCTGACCAACAACCGTCTCCCACCACCCTCTGTCTCCAACTGTCAAGCCAATTTTGTATCCAGTGCGCTAGCTCTCCCTCTTCCCATGTGATCGAAACTTACGAACCAGAATATCACGCTAAATACTGTCAAAGACCCTGCTGACGTATGCAACGTATGGTCAACACTTCAACAAAAGCAATCAAGTTAGTGAGACCTGACGTTTTCTGCACAAAGCTGTGCTGACTATCTTTCAGCAATTCTTGCCTTTCCAAATGAACTTGACTCCAGTTTGGGAGAATCACTTCCACAACTTACCCACCACTGACATTGGGCTAATTGGTCGTTAGTTCCCCGGCCTTACAGTGCAGTCTTTCTTTAATATTGGAATAAATCCATGTTCTTGTCATAGAGCCATGCAGCATGGAAACTGACCCTTCGGTTGATACCAAACATAATCTAAAACTAAATTCGTCCCACCTGCCTTTGTTGGCCCATATCCCTCCAAACGTTTCCTGTCCATCTACTTATGCAAATCTCTTTTAAAAGTTTTCGTTGTACCCACATCCACCCCTTCCTCAGGAAGTTCATTCCACACTCAAACCACCCCCATGTAACAATTTGGCCCTCATGTTGAACATCTCTCTCTTCTAATCTGAAAAATGTGGTCCCTCCCCTTGAGAAGAGGCAACTATCATTTCATCGATATATATCGCTCTTTTTTTTCATCAACTTTCAAAACATCAAGTCTCAACTTCCAGGCTCCAGTGAAAAAAAACGCATCCTATCCAACCATTTTACAAGGTCAAGCCATCCATACACAGCAATATCCTGGTAAATGTCTTCTGAACCCCCTGAAGTTTAATGATATCCTTCCTATAAATGGGGGACCAGTATTGGGCGGAGTATTGCAAAACGGGCCTTCTCAATATCCATACAATCTCAACATGCCATACTGATTTTAATCCTCTTGGTCCTTTTCCATTCGTCATTTTCCTTACTCACTTAAAGTGACACACAGCAATTATGGGAATCCAAAACTACCAATTTGTGCACGATGGATAAGAAAGGGAGGGGGAAGGCATCACTTTGTCTGAGTTCTGGTGCAGAACTCAGCGGGGCAGACCTCTTGGATCGCTGACATCTAGGATCTTCCCCGAAAAATCACGTTTAATGAACTTCTTTTGAAATGGTTTGAAGATGTTTCTTGTGGCCAGAGACAACGGAGACCCAGGAGATGTGATCTAGTTGAATATTCAGGTAGCTGTTTAAGAGCTCAGACAGTGAGTGGTGAATAAAACTAACCAAAGTGGTTCAGGAGAAACATTTGGGAATGAAAAGGTAAACGTGAAGTTGGCCTTCATTTAAAGAGAATTGGAATGAAGAATTAAAAGCGGTCTGCGCAGACTGCATGGAATTTGGATGAGACTTTACCTGTGTTCTGCACTGTTTCTAAGAATGAGAGGTGATTACTGGGAAGCTTACGAAATTCACACACAGGGGACTGACTAATACAGGGACATGGAGAAGTGCAGCACGCAGGGTAGGGAGAATCCCAGGATATTCTACAAAAACATCAAATAGAGCAGAATAACCAGGGAACAATTAGACTCATTTCGAAACCAAGGGGGCAATTTGTGCGTGAAGCTAAAGAACGTTCTTTGATTGACAGCTTCCCATCCATTTTACTTGGGAGGAGGAGGATACAAAATTCGAGAAGATGCATTGTGAAGCTTTCGAACAGATGGATGTAAGATGCAAGTTGGGATTTATGATATTGGATTGTGTAAAGCTCAGATGAGTTGTACCTCCGGCTGCTGTTGGAGACAAGAGAGGAAATGATCTGACCCAAACGGTTAAGCTGCATCTGACCACAAGGACAGTGGTACAGGACTGGAAAACAGCTAATGTGGTCCTACATTACAGGAAGGATGATGGGGATAGACCAGTGTCTGGTCGTGTACAATATGGAGCAGTGCAGCGAATGGTATTATTTGTAGTATTCATAAATGATGCAGATGTTAATATGGAGTGGGGTGGGAGGAGAGCGATAAGTAAGTTTGTGTTTGACACAAAGATTGGCCGGGAGGTTGGCAGTAAGGGGGATGGCCGTATGTTACAGGAAGTTACAGATGGAATGGTCAGATGGGCAGATCATTGGCAGATGGAATGTAATCCTGAAAAATATGAGGTGATGTATTTTGGAAGAAGGAACCAGACAGGGGAGGACTCAATAAATGGTAGAACACTAGAAAGCTCAGATGGTGCATCTCCACAAATCCTTGAATGTTTTTAGTAGGGTAATAGGTTAGTTAAGAAAGCACACAGGTCTCCAGGCATGGTGTTTTTTTCATCGAAGCGTACATAATATGAGCCAAACATGCCATTGTTTAGCCATACATAGAATATTGTGTGCATTTCTGGGAGCCATATTGCAGCAAGTACGTTAATGAAATGGAGGGCATACAGAGGAGAATCACCAGGATGTTCATTGAGATGTAGCGTATCAACTACGGAGAAAGGATGGGTAAGCTCGGGTTGTTCACAATAGAACAGAAAAGTCTGAGGGGAACTAGATTCAGAGAGATAAGATTAGGATGGACATGGGCAGGATGGATCGACAGCAGTTGTTCCTTTTAGTGAATGGGCCAAGAAAAAGGGAGCCCACTTTTGAAGTAAACGACTTGAGGTTCAGAGGGGATTGAAGATTATATTTCACCCAGAGGGTGTTGAGGTCCACAATAAACTTTCTGAGAAGGGGGGTTGTCGTGTGTCACCTCACAATCGTTACAAAGTACTTGGACCAGCACTTGAAGTCTCAGAACATTCACGGCGTGTTGGAAATTTGGAATAATGTAGATAGTGCTGTATTTCTGATGGTGCAGAGTCTCTACTTCCGTGATTGCATGATTTCGGTCAAAAGCCCTTCATCAGGAAAAGAGGCAGAGTGCCTGAAGGGTGGAGAGATAAATAAGAGGAGGTTGGAGGTGGGGAGAAAGTAGCATAGAGTAGTTGCAGTGGGAGAGGGACTCGTTGAGATTCTTGTAGAGAGAGGAGTTAAACTTCTTCAAGGCCGCAGCTCTATTCCTGATGAAGGGCTTTTGCCCGAAACGTCGATTTTCCTGCTCCTCGGATGCTGCCTGACCTGCTGTGCTTTTCCTGCACCACTCTAATCCAGGATGTGGTTTCCAGCAACTGCAGTCATTGTTTTTAACTTGTGGATTTTAACCCTACTGCAAATCCTCTTGCAAGGATGCCTGCCTTGAAGAAGTTTTCCTCCTCTCTCTACAAGAGAGTTATGGAGTTGGTGCAAACAAATGGACATGGCTTCAGTACGGCACAGCTAGCAGGCAACAGTCAGTGGAATGTTTTACTCTTTACAGGATAAGGTGCACTTTACAGGATAAATACAAGAAATTGCAGGGCAAATGTTTCACATTTAGCCTCAAAACAGCACAATTTTGAATGATGTGAGAATACGGAAAAAGAAAATGAAAGGTATAGCTGGAAGAGAGTCCATGGGTCCTGAGTCAGCTCCTCACCATCGGCAACGCCTGCACCTCTCATCCCTCTACAACAGCTTCATCACCATCTACGCCGCACCCCAACAACATCGAAGTTGCTGATTCTCAAGCACCATCTTTGCCATTGGGCTGATACGCCTCCATCACTGCCACATCGCCACCTGTGCCAGACCGTCCAATGTAAGAGTCATGTTTCTTACTGCTGCGCCGACCTCATCAGTATTACCATGATGCCGTGACACCATCCGCTTCATCACCACCGGCGAAACCAACAATGAAGTCTCCGATCCTCAGGCATCATCTTTTGCTGCTGGGCCCTATCTCGCGCTCGTTGTTTCTGCCAATGTAGCAGCTACCAATTCCAAGTCCTGTGCTTGTTCCGGAAAAGTAGGTAGAGATTCACTCTCCTCCAGACTGGGCCCAGCTCGGGGTCCACTTCTTGGGCCAGACTTGAGACCTCTCATGAGCCACTCCCTGAGTCCTCTCAAAGTCCCGATATTGCGCTCTCGCCACTGCCGATGATGCCCCAGCACAAGGTCAGTAAGTTACAGAGAGAAAAGAGGGGGGAGAAAATCCAACAAAGGAAACAGGTCAGAGTGGACAACGTCCAGCACAGGAGCCCTGAGACTGGAAACACCGAAATAAAATGCTACTTTTATTGGGGACGAAGGCTCGTGAAATATCACAAGGGAGCGGGGCTTGGGCCCCAGCTATTCCAAATACGAGCAAACATTTGGTTGAGGGATCCAAGTACAATATTTCCCACCCTCCTGACAACACTAAACCATGTTGGGATGAACCAGGTGAGGAGTACGTAGAAAAGCTCCAAGGTGATTTAGACAAGTGGAGAGAATGTGTAAATATGAGGCAGATGGAGATCAGTGTGGGTAATTGTGACGTACTGCACGTTGTTGGAAATATAGAACAGCAGCCTACCATTTGGAAAGGGATTGGTTGAAACATATTGATCTATAAAGGGACTTACGCAGATTTATTTGTTTCCTTCTGTACAGACCTCCGAAATCCATGCAGGGCAGTGAGATCTGAATCCAGGAGTCAATACTGGGAATGGCATTGGCACTCTGACCAGCGTACACAGACCCACCAAGTGGTTAGCTGTAACATGGGAAATGGTTAGGATCGCCCTGTACACCAGTCACAGCAAGCAATATTGCTGGAGCAGAAAGCAGTTAGGAAGATAAGTTGTGTGTTGATCTTAATTTCAAGGGGATTTGAAGACAGAAGTAACGGTGTCTGACTGCAGCTCTAAAGGTCCTTGGTGAGATCTCATCTAGAACATTGTGCAGTATTGCGTGCAGTTTTAGCCTCCTTACGTAATAAAGGACCAACCTGACATTGAGGGGGAGTAGCGAAGGGTGACCAGACCGATCTCTGGGGTGACAGGCTTGTGGGATCAGAGTTTGGGTCGACTGGCCCTGTATTCCTTGGGCTTTAGGAAAATGAATGGAGATCTCAGCGAAATATATAAAACTCTGACAGGGCGAGAAACATTGAAATCAGGGATAATAATTCCCCAGGCAGGTACGTCCAAAACAAAGGGAAACAGTATTAGGTACGGTCAGACCACTTTGCATTAAAATGGCCTTGTTAGCCAAAGATAGTACAAATGTAGCTGAGAGAAGGTTTGATGAGGTGTGGGCTGAGGTTAGAAATAGGAGAGGAGAGGTCGCACTTCTTGAAGTTTTTTTTGTAAGCCTCCGCAGAGTTCCAGGGAGGTGGACGAGAGATTGAGCAACATTATTCTGCGCAGGAGTGAAAGGAGCAGGGTGGTAATTATGGGAAACTTTAACTTTAACCTACCCAACAATGATTGGAAGTGTTATAGCTGTAGTACGTCGGATGGATCAGTTTTTGCTCAATGTGTACTGGAGCGTTTCCTGAAACAGTATATCGAAGGGCCGATAAGAAGGGAAGCCACACTGGATCTGGTGCTTGGTAATGATCCAGCCAGTTTTTTGATTTGTTTGGAGAGAGTGAACATAATTCAGTTACGATGGAAAGGGATAGGTACATGCCATAGGTCAAGTGTTATTGATAGGGCAAGGCCAGTTATAATACGATGAGGCAAGAATTAGGATGCATAGAATGGGGTAGCAAAATGCAGGGGATGCAGGTGGTCGAAATGTAGAGCTGGTTTAAGGAACAGATATTGTGTGTCCTTGATAGGTATGTCCCTGTCAGGCAAGGAGGAAATGATAAGGTAAGGGAACCCTAGTTTATTGCAGAACTTGCATCTCTTGTTAAGAAGTGGAAAGAAGCTTGCGTGTTGATGACGCAAGATGGTACACATGAGGCGATGGAGAGTTACAGATCAGCTTGGAAGGATTAAAAGAGAGCGTTAAGAAGAGCAAAGCGAGGACACGAGCAACCTTTAGTAAATAGAATAAAGGAGAACCCTAAATATTTCGATAGGGATATGAGGAATAAAAGGATTATTAGGCTCAGAATAAGGCCAGTCAAAGACAGAAATGGGAAGTTGAGTGTCGACCCTGTGGAGATCGGAGAGGTGATAAATGAACATTTCTCCTTGGTGTTCACTCAGGAAAAGGAGAGTATTGTAGAGGAGAAGAATGAGGTACGAGACATTAGACTAGCAATGACCGAGGTTAGTTCTGCGCAGGTGTTATCAATAGTAGAAGGAGCCAAAGTAGACAAGTCCCTTGGCCGGATGGGATTTATTCGAGGATTCTCTGAGAAGCTAGGGAGGTGATAGCAGAGCCTTTGTTTTGATATTTGATCGATCATTGTCTACTGGTTTAGTACCTGAGGACTGGAGGATTGCAAATGTTGTGCCCTTGTTCAAGAAGGGCAGCAGAGATAACCCAGGTAATTATAGAGCAGTAAGTCTTACTTCTGTTGTTGGAAAGGTTTTGGAAAGGATTATGAGAGATAAGATTTTTTATCATCTAGCAAGCTTCAATTTGATTTCAGATAGTCAATATGGTTTCGTCAATGGCAGGTCATGACTCATACACCTTAGTGATTTTTTGAGAAAGTGCCCATGCACGTAGATGAGGAGAGCCCAGTTTACGTGGTATACTTGGACTTCAGTAAAGCCTTTGATAAGGTTCCACATTGTAGGATGATGGAGAAAATGCAGAGGTATGGAATTGAGAGTAATTTAGCAGTTTGGATTAGAAATTGGCTTTCTGGAAGAAGGCAGTGAGTGGAGGTTGATGGAAAATATTCAGTCTGGAGTCCGGTTACTAGTGGTGAGCCACAAGGGTCTGTTTTAGGACCACTGCTTTTTGTCATTTTTATAAGTGACTTAGATGTAGGCATAGGTGTATGGATTAATAAATTTACAGACGACACTAACGTAGGTGGAGTAGTGGACAGTTTGGAAGAATGTTACAGATTGCAGGGAGACTTGGATAATTCATCCACAAACTCCATCAACAAACACATCGACCTGGACCCAATATACCAACCACTACAGCGGACAGCTGAAACTGACCACCAGAAGCGGCAGGGAGAGACCACTATAAACACCGGAGGAAACATCAAAGAAGCACTTCGCAGGAGGCTCCCAAGCACTGATGATGTCGCCTAGCCAGGGGACGAAACGTTTGCAACAAAAACTTCCAGCTCGGCGAACAGAACCACAACAACGAGCACCCGAGCTACAAATCTTCGCACAAACTTTGAAGATTTGGATAATCTGCAGAATTGGTCTGAGAGGTGGCAAACGGAGTTCAATGCAGCTAAATGTGAGGTGATTTGGGAAGAATAACAGCAGGGCAGAGTACTGGGTCAATGGAAAGATTCTTGGCAGTGTGGATGTGCAGAGGGGTATTGGAGTCCGTGTGCATAGATCCCTGCAAGTTGCCACCCAGGTGGATAGTCCTGTAAAGAAGGCATACGGAGTGTTAGGTTTTATTGGAATAAGAATTGACTTCCAGACCCACAATATCATGCTGCAACTACACAAAACGCTGGTGCGGCCACACTTGGAATATTGTGTACAGTTCTGGTCGCCTCAGTACAGAAAGGACGTGGAAGCATTGGAAAAGGTGCAAAGGAGATTTACCAGGATGTTGACTTGTCTGGATGGAAGGTGTTATGAGGAAAGGTTGAAAGATTTGGGTCTGCTCTCATTGGAAAGAAGAAGGCTAAGGGGGGATTTGATAGAGACTTACAAGGATTAGATAGGGTAGATAGGGCTGATCGAAGGATTAGATAGGGTAGACAGTGAAAAACTATTTCCTAGGATGATGACGTCAGCTTGTACGAGAGGGCACGACTACAAATTGAGAGGTGATAGATTTAAGACAGATGTCAGAGACATGTTCTTTATGCTGGGAATCGTAAGGAAGTGGAATGTCCTACCTGCTAAGGTAGTCAACGCACCTCATTAGGGAGATTTAAACAATCCTTAGATAAGCACATGGATGATGATGGGATAATGTAGGGGGAACGAGCTGAGAATAGTTCACAGGTCGGCACAACATCGAGGGCCGAACGGCTGTTCTGCGCTGTATTGTTCTATGTTCTAATCTGCACTCAGAGACCGGTGTACCTGGGATATTCTCTCCAACATAAGTCTGTGGAAACCAAGGCACTAAATATAAATCAGGATTTCTCGACAGTAAAAGAATGACAATACTAGGCTTATGGTGTGGCGATAGAGGATCAGTTACTATTGAATTTAATGGGATAGAAAATTCTACTACTGCAGTTCCTGTTTATATTTTTCCGATGGTTAATCACATTAAAGGACATGTGCATTGAGCGGGAAAATTGTATTGAGGAGATGTTTGAACGTGATCTGGAATGGGGAAGGCTCATTGTGTTGAATGACCTACTCCTTTCCCGATGTTTCTGTGCAGTCTGTGAGAAAGCTGCGTAAATGTTGTCACAAACTCTCAAATGTTAGGAATTGTGTTTCCCGTTCCCTTTTCCGATATCGAGGCTGGTATCGGGTGTTCTGTCCGGTTTTATCCTTTAAGACCCCGGAGCAGTTTGATACAATTGAGTGCTTGCTTGGCAGTTTCAGAGACCATTGAAGACTCTATAATATGTCTGTGTGCGTGGAGTCACTTTTAGATCAGACCAGGAAAGCACCAGAGATTCACTTCCTGAAATTACACTGGGGAGTAAAATTGGTGTTTACAATCAACGGTGGCTTCAAGTTCACTGCTACTGACACCAGAATTTTGATCTCGATATTTTATTAATTGTTTTAACTTCCACCAGTTGCCTGAGCATTAGCCTGGTCTGAATTACCAATCCAGTGTCATTTCAACAACAGCACTATCAGAAATCATACTGATCAGGTTATTTCTGTGCTGCTTGACAACTCTGACAAAAAAAAACTACCACCAATTTGCCTGTCGTGCTGGGACTGAGGGTGTGATTATTGGTCAGATTGCAGTTATCCTCCTCTTAGGTGGATTGAACATAGTTGAGTAATTTTCCACATTGCCAGGCAGATGTCAGAGTTGGAGATGAATGAAACAGTTTTCCCAGGTACACGGCTTAATGTGCAGCACAAATTTCCAGTCCTATTGCAGGCAATGACGTCAGGGCCCATTGTCTTTTACCATATCTACTGTGTTCAGATTTTTTTTTCATGTCACGTGCAGCGAATTGAATTGGTTGAAGGTGAGTGTGTTTCCTCCGGTTTCCACCCACAATCCAAAAAGTGTGCAGATTAGGTGAATTGGCCATGCTAAATTTCCCTTTGTGTGATTTGAAGGGGTAAATGTCTGCGTGGGTTGCCTTCCACAGGTCGGTGTGGACTTGTTGGGCCGAAGGGCCTGTTTCGACACTGTGGTAATCCAATTTGTCACATTCCTGAAAACCTTTTAACATATTCTAGGATTCTCTGAGAATCCAGAGGCGAGATTGCAGAGCCTTTGGCTTTATTCTTTATATCATCATTGTGTACAGGAATAGTGACAGAGGACTGGACCACAGCAAAAGTTCCCTTGTTCAAAAAGGAGAGCACAGATAACCCTGGTAATTATAAAACAGTGAACCTTACTTCTGTTGTGGGCAAAGTGTTGGAAACGATTATAAGAGATAGCATTTAGTACCATTTGGAGGAGAATAAGTTGGTTAGGGATAGTCAACACGGTTTCGTGCAGGGTAGCTGGGGCCTCAGAAACCTTACTGGGTTCAATGATTAGTTGACCAAACATGTATATGGATTTCAGAAAGGCGTTTGTTAAGGTTCCCCCGGTAAGCTATTGCACAAAGTACGGAGGCATGGGACTGAGGGTGATTGAGAGGTTTGGATCAGAAATTGGCTGAAAGAAGAGAATGGTGGTTGATGGGAAATGTTCATCACATTGCTTGTGGAGTACCACAAGGAACTGTTTTGGTGACATTTTATAAATGATATTTTATGAGGACATAGAAGGATGAGTTAGCCAATTTGCGTAGGATGCCAAGTTCGCTGGAGTTGTGAACAGTGCTGAAGGATTTTGCAAGTTATAGAGGGGAATAGATAGCTGCAGAGCTAGACTGACACGTGGAAAATGCAGCTTACTACGGGAAAGAATGAGATGATTCACTTTGGAAATGCAACAGGAATAAATTGTACTGGGGTAATGGTAATTTCTTGGCAATGTAGATGAACAGAGAAATCTCGGTGTTCATATACATTGATCCCTGAAAGTTGCCGATCAGGTTGATAGGGTTGTTAAGAAGGCATATGGTGTGTTAGCTTTTTTTGTAGAGGAATTGAATTTCGGAGTCACGAAGTCATGCTGCACCTGTACAAAACTCTGCTGTGGCTTCACTTGGAGTATAGTGTATCGTTCTGGTCACCACGTTATAGGAAACATGTGGAAACTTTGGAAAGGAAGCAGAAGAGATTTACCAGGATATTTCTTCGTATGGAGGGAAGGCCTTGTGAATAAAGGCTGAGGGACTTGAGGTTGTTTTCGTTAGGGAGAAGAAAGTTGAGAGATGATTTACTTAAGCTAATCGGTGGATTCGATGAGATGGGCATCGTTTTTCTTTGGATGGTGATGGCTTGCATGAGGAGACATAGTTTTAAACTGAGGGCTGATAGCTATAGGGCAGATGTCAGAGGTAGTTTCTTTACTCAGAAAGTAGTAGCGGCATGGAACGCCAACAGTAGTAGACTCGCCAACGTTAAGGGCATTCAAATGGTCATTGGATAGACGTATGGATGAGAATGGAATAGTGTAGTTTAGATGGACTTCAAATTGGTTCCACAGTTGGCGCAACATCAAGGGCTCTATATTCATCTGAATCTCTTCCCATAGAGTAGTGCCATCTTCTGTGTTTTAAGTGATTGTGCTTCCTTGACTATGAACTCGGTAGTGTCAGTGACGCCAGCCTTATGTAGTTTTACTTCCTGATGTTTGAAGATCCATATTGGACAGGCCTATTGAGTAGCTTTGATACACATCTTTGAAACTTGCTCAAAACTAGAAATTCCTGGTGAAATTAAGCAGGTGTGGCAGCATTGTGGAATGAAAACAGAGTTAATCGTTTCGGTTCAGCAACTCTTCGATAAAGCTCCAAGTCTTTACAGCAAGTTTTGCTTCTGTTGCAGATTTCCAATATCAACAGTTATTTCTTTTTTTTGAAAGTCTGTTCAGTGCCTGTTCATTTCTGGAGACACTCAGCAGGTCTGGCAGACTATGTGAGAGACAAAGAAGTAGAAATAACACTTCAAGTCCAGAGTGACCTTTCTTCAGAACTGAAAAGATTTTTAAATTGAGCTTTCTAATTTCTTGGCGGAAGTGGAGGAGTGTGACGGGAAACCGATGGTGTGGACGTGCAGTGCAAAAGACAAACGGGTTTTAATTGCAGTGAAAGAAAAATAAATATAAAACGGTTGTAAATAAAGGTGTAAATGGGGGATATCGTTTCTCTGTATTGAGTGCAAGATACAAACTGAAGAAGGGCTTATGCCCGAAACGTCGATTCTCCTGTTCCCTGGATGCTGCCTGACCCGCTGCGCTTTTCCAGCAACACATTTTCAGTCCTGCTCCCATTAGCTCTGGACAGATCCGCTGTTGTGTCTTTTTCATGATGTTCGTCAATAATAATCACATTCAACAGTGAGCAATGGGTATAAGCTGAAAGAGGGAGGTTTGAGAAATGGGACACGGAGAATAATTGGTGGATTTACTAATGAAATGCAAAGAGAGATATAGCGAGAATATGTGGATGAGGAGGTGTAAAAATGGAGAAATCTAGATTCTCGACAGATCGAGATGTACTTCCCTATTTGTTTTGTGTCCTTTCCACAGTATATGTACAACAGACTAATATGTTAAAATTCTAGGTCCACTGCGAGAACTGTTATCTCCAATAATATGACAGACATCAGCTTTTGACAGAATCCAGTCGTATATATATATTTTTCCCAGCAGAAAGTGGATTAATTGAAATAAAGTATGACAACAGAACTGTAATTTATAGAGTGCATCTGATAAGAATGAGAGTCTGGAGCAGGGAATCCCAGAAAGTGTGTGTGTGAGCGGATGGGCTGGGGGTCTAGATAATATTGAGAGAAGAGAAATATTACAGCTAAGTAGCAAGTAATGTTACAATGTCATATAAGTTTTGCATATTTTATGATTCATATTTTGTTTACTCTATTTCGTTGTTAATTCTGAATATGTTGTGCACTTATGAACAATCCTATCTATCTGCACACGCACACTGATTAAACACTGTTTCTAAAATCATTTTCCTCCATTTCATTTCAAATTACCCTGAGTTGTTGACATTGTCACTCACTATCACTTCTTCCAAATATATTCTGTTTCTTTCACTACATTTTACTGTATTCCGTCTAACAAGAAGATATTTGAGACTGGAAGATAACATTTTACTCATCTCCAGTCATCACAGCCAGTGTCTCCTCGACTTTTCTGTTTCCTAACAGAGGACACATCAATTCAGTCTCTGAACTTTTAATCCCATTAAACAAGGCAATTGTAAATGTAAGGTGCTGCACCAGATGACCTCCTGCCCAGAGAAAAAGACGGAAAGCATTCACCCTATCCATGACTTTCATGACATTATACCCTTCGATACGAGCCCCACTCAGTCTGCTGTGCTTGAAGGAAAAAAACCCAAGGTTGTCTACCTTTTCCCTATTACTCAGACCATTGAGTTCTGGAAACGTCCTTGTAAATTACGTCTGCACTCTCTCGTTTAATAACAGCATTCCTATGGCATGGTGACCTCAGCATCGTCCTGTATAACTGTAACATAATTTCCAAACTACTATACTGAATGCCCTGGATTGATGAATGCCAGTGTGGCAAAGGCCTTCTTCATTTTACTGTCCCACCCCGCTCACCCACTACAACGTCTCACCCTCGGACCCACCACTCTCACCCACTCCAACCCCTCACCATCGGAGCCTCCTACCTGTCCTCGACCTCTTCATAGACAACTGCCACTGCGATATTAACCGCCACCTGAACTCCCCCACCCCTCTCACCCACTCCAACCTCTCACCCTCGGAACGCGCAGCCCTCCACTCCCTCCGTTTCAACCCCAACTTCACTATCAAACCAGCAGACAAGGGAGGCGCGGTAGTAGTTTTGCGCACCGACCTTTACACCGCTGAGGCCAAACTTCAGCTCGCAGATACCTCCTCCTACTGCCCCCTTGGACATGACCCCACCCCCCACCACCAAACCATCATCTCCCAGACCATCCATAACCTCCTCACATCGGGGGATCTCCCATCCACCGCCTCCAACCTCATAGTCCCACAACATCGCCCGCTTCTACCTCCTGCCCAAAATCCACAAACCTGACTGCCCCGGCCGACCCATTGTCTCCGCCTGCTCCTGCCCCACCGAACTCATCTCCCCATACCTCGACACGGTCCTGTCCCCCTTAGTCCAAGAACCCCCCACCTACGTTCGGGACACGACCTCCCCACCTCCTCCATGATTTTCGCTTCCCCGGTCCCCAACGCCTTATCTTCACCATGGACATCCAGTCCCTGTACACCTCCATCCCCCATCATGAAGGAGTCAAAGCCCTCCGCTCCTTCCTTTCCCGCCGTACCAACATGTACCCTTCCACTGACACCCTCCTTCGACTGACTGAACTGGTCCTCACCCTGAACAACATCTCTTTCCATTCCTCCCACTTCCTCCAAACGAAAGAGTAGCCATGGGCACCCGCATGGACCCCAGCTATGCCTGCCTCTTCGTAGGATATGTGGAACAGTCCATCTTCCGTAACTACACTGGCCCCACCCCCCCACCTTTTCCTCCACAACATCAATAACTGTATGGCGCCGCCTCGTGTTCCCACGAGGAGGTTGAACAGTTCATCCACTTCACCAACACCTTCCACCCCGACCTCAAATTCACCTGGACAGTCTCAGATTCCTCCTTCCCCTTCCTCGACCTTTCTATTTCTATCTCAGGCGACCGAATCAACACGGACATCTACTACAAACCGACCGACTCCCACAGCGACCTGGACGACACTTCCTCCCACCCTGCTCCCTGTAAAAACGCCATCCCATTCTCCCAATTCCTTCGTCTCCGCCGCATCTGCTCCCAGGTGGACCAGTTCCAAAAACGTACAACCCAGATGGCCTCCTTCTTCAAGGACCGCAATTTCCCCCCCGACGTGGTCGACGATGCCCTCCACCGCATCTCTTCCGCTTCCCGCTCCTCCGCCCTTGAGCCCCGCCCCTCCAACAGCCACCAGGACAGAACCCCACTGGTCCTCACCTACCACCCAACCAATCTCCAAGATCAGCGCATCATCCGCCGTCATTTCCGCCACCTCCAAACGGACCCCACCACCAAGGATATATTTCCCTCCCCTCCCCATCAGCATTCCGTAAAGACCGCTCCCTCCGTGACTCCCTCGTCAGATCCACACCCCCCACCAACCCAACCTCCACTCCCGGCAGCTTCCCCTGCAACCGCAGGAGTTGCAAGACTTCCGCCCACACCTCCCCCCTCACCTCCCTCCAAGGCCCCAAAGGAAACTTCCATAACCGCCACAAATTCACCTGCACCTCCACACACATCATCTATTGCATCCTCTGCACCCGATGTGGTCTCCTCTATATTAGGGAGACAGGCCGGCTACTTGCGGAGCGTTTCAGAGAACACCTCTGGGACACTCGGACCAACCAACCCAACCACCCTGTGGCTCAACACTTCAACTCCCCCTCTCACTCCACCAAGGAAATGCAGGTCTTTGGACTCCTCCATCGCCAGACCACAACAACACGACGGTTGGAGGAAGAGCGCCTCATCTTCCGACTAGGAACCCTCCAACCACAAGGGATGAACTCGGATTTCACCAGTTTCCCCATTTCCCTATCCCCCCACCTTGTCTCAGTCAAATCCATCGAACTCAGCACCGCCTTCCTAACCTGCAATCTTCTTCCTGACCTCTCCGCCTCCACCCCAGTCTCACCTATCACCCTCACCTTGACCTCTTTCCACATATCGCATTTCCGACGCCCCTCCCCCAAGTCCCTCCCCCAAGTCCCTCCTCCCTACCTTTTACCTTAGCCTGCTGGACACACTTTCCTCATTCCTGAAGAAGGGCTTATGCCCGAAACGTCGATTCTCCTGTTCCCTGGATGCTGCCTGACCTGCTGCGCTTTTCCAGGAATGCATTTTCAGCTCTGATCTCCAGCATCTGCAGACCTCACTTTCTCCTCATTTTACTGTCTACCTGTGACCCATTGTCAGAGAACTCTGCACCTGAACACCTAGCTCCCTCTGTTCTAGTACACTCTTTAAGACTCTATTATTCACCATCAATCTCCTATTTTGATTTGACTTTCTAAAATTCAAGACCTCACACTAATTTAAATTAAACTCCATTTACCATTTCTCGCTCCACTTCCAGCTGCTCAAGGTCCTTCTGCAGTTTCTGCTAACCATCCTCATTATCCTTGATACCACGTATTTTAGTGTCCATTTCAGATTTACTAATCACAGCTTGCACATTCTCATCCAAATCATTGATATAGATAACAAAGAACAATGGGCCCAGCACAGAGCTCTGAGGCAATACACTATTCACAGGACTCCAGTCTGTCAAGCATCCTTCACTATTACATTCTGCTTCCAACCATCAAACCAATTGCATTTCCAATTTGCGAAGTCCCCCTGGACTCCAGACGATCTAACCATCCCAACAATCAAGTGGAATCTTATCAAAGGTCTTACTGAAATCCATATCCATGACGTCTACCGCCTTGCCATCATCAACCTTCCTGGTCAGTTCATCAAGGAACTCTAAAAAAAATCTGAAACATGATCTCTCACACGCAAAGGTATGTTGGCAACTGCAGAACAAACCCTGTGTAAATAAAGAGAGCAGTTGGTCTTCATTGTAAGATGATTCACGTACATAAGTATCTTGCTGCAAATGTAGAGCCTTGCAGATAGAATATTTGGGTCACTGTGCAGAGATTTGCGTTCCTTCATAAGGAATGATCTCCTTACCACAGGCACAGGTAATGGTATCATAAGGAGAGAGTAAAAAAGCTGAGTGTCGAATCTGTAGTGGTGTGAGAGATGAGATGGTTGCGTTGAAACTTGAGGTTTGGCGGCGATCTCCTAATTCCAAAAGAGACATTGATCAAGTGAGAAATTCCATACTGTATCCAGTATGGATTGATTTGATTTATTGGCATGTGTATATTAGGACATGAAAAATTTTGTTTGTGATCAGTGCAGACATATTTTGGTAAGGAAGGACGGGAAGATCAGTGTGAAACACAAAACTTGGATAGTGTACGGCACCCAGTTTATAGCGCAGAGGACGTTAGTTCAAGATTAGAGATTCCATTCTTTCTGTGTAATATGACATTCCTAATAGTTGATATACTTCAGTGAAACCTTCATATCAATATACAGTCTGTGTGTGACCCTGCACTGAGTTGTTCACAATCCCCGACAGCAGCCACAATATCTTCCTTCTGAAACAGTTAGCCTTTCACACCAGGTTCTGCCCAACATAGAGAACATCAGTTTGTCTACTCAGAGATGGAAGATGCTTCTTGAGACTTCATACAAAACATTTCACTTCCCTTCTCGCAGCTAGAAAACCAAGTTAGTCCCACGTCTGTACCATGAGCAATAGAGCCACGAGGAACGAAGTGGAACAGTCTGTCTGTGCAGTCTCTGCTTCTTTTGATTTCCATTTTGGAACATTAATGTCCTCATACTCATCCTTTCTAAGAGACTCAAGGGGCTGATTGTCTTCTTCCTCGTTCGACTGGTTAGGGCCAAGTGCCTGATTGGGTTACTCCTGGTTCCTGGTTTACAGCACGATGTGCTGACTAATGTAACAGTGCCGCAGCTTTAAGAAGTTATTTTGACTTGATTTCTTTTAAGACAGAGATTGGAAGAGAGATTATGGCCAGGCTAGTTAAGCCAAATTGAGCAAATATCTTGGTTTGCCTGTGATTTATTGTAATGCAGCCTGATTGAGTGTGGACAGCTATCGAAGATTAGGTTCTCTGGGATTTGGATTCTCAGTAACATGAGAAACTATTGGGGTCTCAAAAGATTTGTAAGCTTCAGTGAATGTCTGCTGGTGGCTCCTCTCTCTGAACTTTCTCTGGGTGTTTTCTGCCCCATCTTGGATTGGAGATCTGCATTTGAGAGTCTGTGTCGTAAATTTCCTTTTTTGCCAAGTGTGTGTTTAAGGGATATTACAGTATTAGAACAGATAATTCGTAATAGTTATTGTTTCTATTATTGTGATATGATTTCCCATAGACTTGTTATTCTAAATTCCTATTTAGTTGGTTTTATGTTATCTATCGTGTTTAACTAAATTGTGTTTAGTTCAACACCGAGTAATTTTACCAGCCGCATTGTATCTGGAACAGGCACTTTACATTTCCTTTAAAATAAGAAAACATTAGCATCTAGGCTACCGCCTTGAAATATATTTGAGGGGCTCTGGAGTGGACCATAACACTGGACGTCTTCTCTCCCTGTGTGGTATGTTGGAGGCACTTAATTGGCTATCCCTATTCTTCTCCAAAACTTTCAATGCGTTGAATGACTTCCTCATATTCCCGTGAAACCAGCGTGAGACGCTGAATGAATTCTTCCTTTTAACTGTGGAAATGTGCAGTGTCTAGTAGTACTGTTACATGAATGTTCCTAACACGTTAAGCTTAAGTGTTGGCCAGGTCTTGCTGCACAACGACACAGAATATTTCAGAAGCTGAAGAGTTAATAATTGTTGTGTAATCTTCAGTGAACACCCCCTTGTGGGCAAGGCATTTATGAAGCCGTTGAAAGTGTTTGTGCTGAGGTATCTACCATGTGGACCTCCTGCAGCTATGTCCCAGGACTAATCGGATTTATATACACAAACCACACGCATTGTGTTTTATGCTTTAAATCACTCTAACCAGGTAGGTTTACAACTCTTTCTGATTAAGTGCAATCTTGCTCAGGCTCCTTGATACCGTCCTCAGTTAAATACTGCCTTGATATCAGAGCCAGTCACTCTTCCTTGAGCCCTTGTTTTTCACGTCTATTGCTCATGTCAACAGGTCATGGTGTAGGGACAGGGAGTGTGTTCTTCAAACAATGGTTACTGAATGTCAGGAATTCTGTATTCTCAGAGAATTAGGGAGCTAGGTCACTAAACGTATTTAAAGAGGAGGAAGTTGGATTTTGACCTGTCGGAAAGTTGAGGGTTATGAAGAATTGTGCATGAAAGAGTATTTGAGAACTTATGATTTTATTAAGGGGTGAGGCTGGCTTGCGTGGTTGTGGGGGTGCGGGGGTGGTACACATGAATGACCTGACCCTGTTTCTGATGTTCTCACAGTCTGTTATTGGAAAGTTACTGGGCGGACGTACGTTTGCTCGCTGAGCAGCGAGTTAGTTCGTGTTATTTTCCCGGAAGTTCTGTTATTAAATGTTGTCATGGTGAGCAGAGGATTTTGTGAGCCATCTCTCATTGAGGTATGGTGGCTGTATTCACAGTGAATCTCGGTCTACAACGTCAACAACAAATGAAGCATAGGTTGCAGAGAGGCGAAGCTCTGTACAGAAAGATGAGGGGCCTCTTTCACACCTAGCCTGGATTTTCCAATTGCGTTTTCCAAATCACCTCAAACAATAAATGACAATCTTGAGGGGCTGACTGGTCTTCCCTGTTTATGTACACAAAGTGATAGCATTAAGTAGCCTCCAAACGCTCCTGTCGAACACGTTTGATTGGTCGAATCGACACAGAAACATGGGACTGAGAAGCAGGAGTGGATCATTAGACACTCAGAGCTTTCTCCACCAGGCACTAAGTTTGTGGCTGATCAGGTTGTGGTCTCAGCCCCACTTTCCTGTCCGTATCACATTATCCGTGACTGACTTCTCTGTCAAATATTTAACTAACTACACGTTGAATAACTGTGAACATAAAGGCACAACAAACTTGTGGGGAAGAGAATTCCCATTTGAAATATCTGTTTAGAATTTCTCCTCATCCCTTTTATAGAGTCATACAGCATGCAGACTATTCCGTGCTGACCAGACATCCCAATGTGATCGAGTCTGATTTGGCTCATATCCCTCTAAACCTTTTTATTCATATAACTATCAAGATGACAGACTGCATCACTTCCTCTGGCAGATAATCCCATATACATGCCTCCCTCTGCATGTAAACAATGCCTCTAAGTTCACTTTAAAATATTTCCACTCACACTTTAAACCTATACCGTTTATTTTTGGATTCCTCTGTCCTAGGGAAAAAAATCTTGTTTATTTAACCCTATCCATGCCCTGTATAATTGTATAAACCTGTATATGGTCAGCCATCAGCCCTGATTCTACAGAGAAAACAGCTCCAGCCTATTCAGCCTCTGCGTATACCTTTAATCGTCCAATCCCGGCAAGATCCTCATAAATCTTGCCTGAACCATTTCAAGTTTCACAACAATCTTCCTACAGCGGGGAGACCAGAACTGCACACAGTATTCCAAAATTGGCTCACTGACAACTTGTACAACTACAAAACGTGACATGCCAACTCCTATACTGAATGCTCTGACCAATGAAGACAAACACCTTTTTCACTATCCTATCTCCTTTCAAGGAGCTTTGCATCTATCTCCTTCACTCTCTTTGTTCAGCAACATTCCTCAGGACCCAATTAGTGTATATGTCCTGCTCTGATTTGCCTTTCCAAAATGCAGCACTTCACATTTATCTAAATCAAACTTAATCTGCCACTCTTCAGCCCATTTAGTCATCTGATTAAGATCTCATTTTACTCTGAGATAATGTTCTTCACTATTCACAACATCAACAATTTTGATGTACTCTGCAAGATTTCTACTCATACCACCGATAGTCACATCGAAATCATTACTTTAATGACGAAAAGCAAAGGATTCAGCACTGATACTTATGGCACACCACTTTTCACATTCCTCCAGTCTGAAAAACAATCCTCCACGACCGTCTGTCTCCTCCTGTTAATCAAATTTAGTATTCAATTGGCTTGGGTGGCTGTTTCCCATGTGACCTAACTTTACTAACTTGTCTACTGTGCAGAAACTTGTAAATACCTTGCTCAAGTCCATTTGGACATCATCTACAACACTGCCTTCATCAATATTCTTTGTCACCTCTTTAACAAACTCAATCAAATTAGTTTGAAATATTTCCCACGCAAAATGACATGGTGACCATCCCCAATATTATTGCCTTTGCAAATTAATGCAATTGACAATCCCTCAGAATCCCCTCCAACAACTTACCTACCACTGATTTCAGGCTCAGCAGTCTAGTGTCCCCTGGGTTGTTGGGTCGCTGCTTCCTTTTTAGTGCCACTCCCCTCTTGATCACAGCAAGTTATCAATGTAACCATGTTGATGATATGGCCAATGATACAGGTCTCACATATGTTCAGGTCATTTTGTGAAGAGATCAGGTAGATTTCCTTTAAATACTTAGCTGTTGTTTCCAGCTTAAATGGCTATTATCTGTCGTCTGCAATATTAGGGAAAGAAACCCTACAGACAAATTCTGCACTATGAATATCTCAAATAGATATCAATACCGAACACCACCGACAAAGGAATAGTATACTTTCTGTCCTCAAACACTGGTCACTGTTTCCCATCTTTAACGTGTGACTGCCCTCTTCCTAAAACCATTAAATGATACAAGTCAGCTGATTATTTTCCAGCCTTTCTTCCCTCGTACTATCACTCACTGGGCTGAAGAATGCTATGGAGTTCAATTTCGATGAAAGCAAGGTATTGTAATTTGATAAAACAAACAAGGAGAACACATACACAATTACGTATTGGGACACTGGTAGTGTTGAAGAATAGAGGGGCCTAGGGATTCAGGCATAATTCTTTGAAGTTTGCATCATATATAGACAGGATATTTAAGAAGGCGTTTCACTTGCTGGCCTTCATTAAGGAGACATAGATTCAGAGATATACAGCACGGTAACAGCCACTTCTGTCCAACTCATCCATGCTGCCTAGACACCCAACATAATCTAGTCCCATTTGCCAGCACTTGGCCCATATTCTTCAAAGGCCTTCCTATTCAGATGCTCATCCATATGTCTTTCAAGTACTTTAGTTTTTTCCAGCCTCCACCACTTCCTCTGGCAAAACAAGTTGTCCCTTACGTCCCTTTTATATCTTTCCCCTCTCACCCTAACCCTATGACTTTTAGTTCTGACCTCGCATACCTCAGGGAAAGACCTTGTCTATTTACCCTATGCATGCCTCTCATGATTGTATATACATCTATATGTTCACCCCTCAGCCTCCAATGCTCCAGAGAAAATATTCCCAGCCTATTCAGGCACTCCCTACATCTCAAATCATCCAGCCCTGGCAACATGCTTGTAAAACTTTACTGAAATCTTTCAAGTTTCACAATATCTTTCCAATAGGAAAAAGACAAGAATTGCATGCAATGTTCAAAAACTGGCCTAACCAAAGTCCTGCATAGCTTAAAAATGAACTGGCAACTCTTGTATTCAGAGGTCTGAACAATAAAGACAAAAACATACCAAGCACGTTCTTCACTTTCCTATCTACCTGTAACTCTATGTTCAAGGTGCAATGAACCTGTACACCAAGGTCTCTTTGTTCAGGAACCCTCCCCAGGACTTTACCATTACGTGCATTAGTCCTGCTCTGATTTGGTTTTCCAAAATGCAGCACTTCACATTTATCTAAATATCTCTCCAACTGCCATTCCTGAGCCTACTGGCACATCTGATCAAGATCCCATTGTACTCTGAGCTAAATCTTTGAGGAGAAAGTGAGGTCCGCAGATGCTAGAGATCAGAGCTGGAAATGTGTTGCTGGAAAAGCGCAACAGGTCAGGGAGCATCCAGGGAACAGGAGAATCGACTTTTCGGGCATAAGCCCTTCTTCAGGAATGAGGAAAGTTTGTCCAGCAGGCTAAGATAAAAGGTAGGGAGGAGGGACTTGGGGGAGGGCGTCGGAAATGTGATAGGTGGAAAGAGGTCAAGGTGAGGGTGATAGGTCAGACTGGGGTGGGGGCGGAGAGGTCGGGAAGAAGATCGCAGGTTAGGAAGGCGGTGCTGAATTCGATGGATTTGACTGAGACCGGGTGGGGGGAGGGGAAATGAGGAAACTGGTGAAATCCGAGTTCATCCCTTGTGGTTGGAGGGTTCCTAGGCGGAAGATGAGGCGTTCTTCCTCCAACCGTCGTTTTGTTGTGGTCTGACGATGAAGGAGTCCAAAGACCTGCATATCCTTGGTGGAGTGGGAGGGGGAATTGAAAATTTGAGCCACAGGGTGGTTGGGTTGGTTGGTCCCAACCACGATTCTCCTGTTCCCTGGATGCTGCCTGACCTGCTGCGCTTTTCCAGCAACACTTTTCCTACTCTGAGGTAAACGTCTTCATTGACCACAACACCTCCAATTTTGTTGTCATCTGCAAAATTACTAACTATGCCTCCTATTTTCACATCCAAATATAAATTACAAAAAAAAGGGCAGTCCTTTTAGTTAGGAGTTGGGATGCAATTTTCAAGCTGTACAGGACATTCATGATGCCTGTCCTGGACGACTGTGTGCAGTTCTGGCCACTCTGTTACATAGAGAATATTATTAAGTTTGGTAGGCTTCAGAAGAGATTTACCAGGAAGTTATTGGGAATGGACTGCTTGAGTTAAAAGGATAGGCTCAATAAACGAGGACATTTTCTCCTGGAGTTTTGGATGTTGGCAGGTGACCTCATAGAGATTTATAATATGATGAGGATTATCGACACTGTGAATGCTAGGTGTCTTTTCCCTCAAGTGAGTGATTGTTTTAATATGAGAGGAGAAAGTTTCTAAAATGACATAGCGTCATGAAGGTGTACATATGGAAACAGTCCCTTTGGTCCAACATGTCCATGCCGACCAGATAGCCAAAATTACTCTCCTCCCGTTTGCCAGCATTTAGCGCATTTCCATTTAAACCCTTCCTATTCATCTGCCCATTCAGATGCCTTTTAAATTTTGTAATTTTTCCAGCATCCACACCTTCCTCTGGCAGCACATTACACAGGGACTACCCTCGACATGAAACGTTGCCCATTAGATCCCATTTAAGCCTTTTTCCTCTCACCTTAACCCTATATGCTCTACGTTTGGACTGCACTACCCTACGGAAAAAACCTTGTCTACTCACTCTATCCACTGCATCCATAAATTTATTTACCTCTATCATCACCCCTAATACTCTGATGCTCCAGGGAACACAGCCCCAGCCTATTCAGCCGCTCCCATAGCTTAAACGCTCCAAACCTGGCAACAACTTTGTAAACCCTTTCTGAACTCTTTCAAGTATTACAACATTCTTCTTTCAGTAGGGAGACCAGAATTGCACACAATATTCCAAAAGTGGCACAGCCAATGTCCTGTTCAGACGCAATCCGACATCGCAACTCAGATACACAATACACTGACCAATAAATATAAGCATATCAAATACTTTCTTCGCTATACTAACTAATTGCAACTCCACTTTCAAGGAAATATATACCTGTACTCCAAGGGCATTACGTTCAGCGACACTTTCCAGGATTTTCCCATTAATTGTAAAGTTTCCAATGTGTAGCATCAGCAATTTATCTAAATTAAACTCTATCTGCCATTCCTCGAACTAATGGCCCATCTAATCAAGATTCCATTGTCTTCTTTGCTGTTCACTGCACTTCCAATTTTGTTGTCATCTGTAATCTTACTAACTATACTTACTATGTTCACATAGAAATCGTTTATATAAATGATGCAAAACAGAAGACCCAGCACCGGTCTTTGTGGCACACCACTAGTCACAGGCCTCCAGTGCAAAATAAAACCCTCTACCACCAACCACTGTCTCAACTTTGAGCCAGTTCTGTATCCAACTGGCTAATTCTCCCTGTATTCCATGTGATCTAACTTTGCTAACCAGCATCTCATGGGGAACCTTGTCAAATGCCTATTGAAGTCTGTATAGATCACTTACATCGTTCTGCCATCGTCAGTCCTCTCCGTTACTTCTCAACAAAAATTAATCAAGTTAGTGAGACATGATTTTCCAAGCGCAAAGTCATGTGATTATCCGTAATCTGTCCCTGACTTTACAAATACATGTACATCTTATCGCTCATGATTCCCTCCACCAACTTGCTCACCACTGATGTCAGACTCAAAAATCTATAGTTCCCTGGCTTTTCCTTTCCATCTTGTGTATCAATAGCACAATTTCTGTCAATCTCATGACTTCCAGCTTCTTGCATGTGGCTATTGATGATACAAAAACATGTAGGCAAGGGGTCCAGCAACCAGATCCCCAGCTTCCGACAGAGATCTCGGATACACCTGATCAGGACCCGTGAGGTGATCTTTTAATACAGCATGTGGTTCGTGTTCGGAATGCATTTCCTGAGGAAGTTTGGATTGTGGACACAGTATCTGTATACCTCTGTGTGCGTGTCTATCTCCCTGGGGTTGTTACGTGTGTTTCTGCATTAGTGTGAGGATCTCTGTATCTGCATCTCTGTGCAATCGGAACTCTTTTGTTCTGGGTGTGAATCATTGAAACTGTTGGAAATGTGTTGCTGGAAAAGCGCAGCAGGTCAGGCAGCATCCAGGGAACAGGAGAATCGACGTTTCGGGCCTAAGCCCTTCTTCAGGATGCTGCCTGACCTTCTGCGCTTTTCCAGCAACACATTTACAGCTCTGATCTCCAGCATCTGCAGACCTCACTTTCTCCTCATTGAAACTGTTGTCAAACCGGGTGTCCCTCCTTCTCCCTTTTGTCTATCTGTCCCTCTTTTGTTTAACATGACACAATGCCGCACTCTGCTAGTCTGTTTTAACATGTTTCACTCTGATTGCCTCAGTACAATGTCTATGCGCGCTTGTGTGTCTGTGTGTGTTTGTGTGTGTCTTTGTGCGTCTGTGTCTGTGGAGGTTTGTCTGTGTGTATGTGTTTGTGTGTATGTTTGTATCTGTGTGTGTTTTTGTGTGTGTATCTCTGTCTCTCTCTGTTTGTCTGTGTGCGTTTGTTTGTGTGTGTGTGCCTCCGTGTGTTTTTGTGTGTCTGTGTGTGTCTCTGTCTCTCTATGTGCGTGTCTCTGCCTGTGTGTGTCTCTATCAGTGTGTGCATCTGTCTGTTTGCGTGTTTGCGTGTGTGCGCCGGTGTGCATCTCTCTGTGTGTGTCTGTGTCTCGCTTGATTGTGTGTGTGTGCGTATCTGTCTGTGAATCTGTGTCTGTGTGATATTTGTGAATGTGTGTGTGTGTATGCCTATGTGCGTTTGTCTGTGATTGCGTTCCTGTCTGTCTGTGTGTGTCTTTGTGCCTGTGTGTGCGTGTGTCTGTCTGTATGTGTGCAGCAGTGATTGTTGTGTGTGTGTCTGCCTGTGTCTGTGCGTGTGCTTGTGTGTGTGAGTGTTTCTGTTTGTCTGTGTCTGTGTGTGCATTTGTGTCTATGTGTTTCAGTGTGTGTGTCAGACTGTCTCTGTGTGTACCTGTGTGATGTCTATTATCTGTGTGTATGTTTGCTTGCGCACATCTGTTTCTGTGCGTCTGTGTGTGGGTGTCAGTGTGTGTTAATGTCTGTGTTTGCATGCCAGTGTGTGTCTGTGTGTATCCCCTGTGTGTATGTGTGTGTGTGTATATGCGTATGTGTATCTGAGTGTGTGTGCATCTTTGAGTTTGTACGTGCCTCTGTGTATGTGTGTGTGTGTCTCTGTCCGTGCCCGACCGTGCCTGTGTGTGTTTGTGTGTTTGTGAATGTGTTCGCGAGTATGTGTTTGTGTGCAAGTATCTCTGTGTGTGTGCCTCTGTATGTGTGTGTCTGTATGTGTCTCTGACTCTGTGAGTGTATGTGTCTGTGTGTTTGTTAATCTTTGTGTTTGTATATCCATGTGTTGCATATTTGTTTGTGTGTGTGTATCTGTGTGTGTTTGTGCATATGTGTGTGTGCGTCTGTGTGAATGTGTCTGTATGTGTGTCTGAGTGTGCGTGTGTCTGTGAGTGTGTGTGTTTCTGTGTTTATGTGTCTTTGTTTGTGGGTTTGCGTCCGTGTCTATGTGTGCATGCTTGCACGCGTGTATCTGTCTGTGTCAGTCTGTGTGTGTGAGTGTGTGTTTGTGTGTGTGTCTGCCTGTATTGATTGTGCTTCCGTTTTGATTGTGGTGTGAGTTGCTACCCGCAATCTATCCCTCCCAGACTGAATTCCTGAAGGCTTACATACTCCACCACTACCTTTACAGTGGCCTTGGGTGGGGTGGGGTGGGGGGAGGGGAGTCTGGGTGGGTGGGGATGCAACAGAGATTGACAACAACAGAAAGCTCAGCAGATCTGGCTGTATCTGTTTCGGGTCAAATGACCCTTCCTCAGAACTCATGTTGGGGAATATTACTTCACTTTAGATACCACAGAGACGGCCGCACCCGCCATAGAGATACATCCACACGAATAATGATACATGGAGGCACTCACTAATACATTGACACTCGTGCAGACATAGAGAGTCTGTCTTTATTTCTGTTGCTCCACGATAACCTTATCAATATATCACTTGGTCTGTCTGATGTGTGTCACTATTTATTGGTGGAGTGTGACTGTAGGGCAATTTAAATGTTTGAAGATCCCAAACCTGCAAGAATTATAAAGTTTGTTGTGGATGGTGGGGAGCTCCAAGAGGAAAGTGAAAAGTTGTTGTAGTGTTCACGTATATTGCAGATGCCTATCAATGCAGAACAGTGTGAGCTGATGCACTTTAGTGAAACAACATTGAAAGACAATATGAAACACGGTGTACCGTTATAAAGTAGGTGCAGGAACAGAGGTCTAGGCATATATGAGTACAGATTATTAAAGATGCCAGGACAAGTGCGGAGAGCAGTAAGTATCTCAGATTATTTTCAGTATCTGAGCTGTTTACAGGAGGAGGTGAAGGAGGGAACCTCCGCACTCCCTTACTGGGAGGTGGTGGAGACGATGTGTTGTAAGTCCACCTTGCTGCCCACCGAGTCCGTGGGGAAACCATTTGTACCAGCTCGACACAAAAGTGACATTGCATTAGGACCATGATTTCTATGGTGTGGCGAGGGAAATGGAACTGAAAGTGGGTTTAAAGTGAGAATTTCCCTTCACTAAACATTGTTCCTAACTTGGTTGGTGGGATGTGGATGTTTCAGAATCTCCACACCAGTCGTCCTGGTCCTCTCCGGTTCGTACCAGGGTCCTACACACATGGTGGCGGGAGATGGGTGAGGGAGCGTGAATCGGGCACTCCATCACCCAGCTTGACACTTTCTGTACTATTCCAGGCTTTTTCTCCTGGAATGGGAGAATGGGGAGGGAACGAGTGAGAGTGGGGGTGGGTGTCCCTGCTGTTAGTGCTGATGTAGATGGGGGGTAATAGTGAGGTGTTCAGAGCGAGTAACTCCACAGTATTATTAGTGTGTGTGTGTGTGTGGGGGGGGGTGGGGGGGGGGTAGGGTGTATAATGGAGGGGAGACAGAGACAGTGGGAAGAGGCTGCATGCATCAGTGAGAGTGGTGGCGCAATGAGCTTGTTCAGGTTTCGGTGCTATAACAGACATACAGTGAGTGTGAGGGAGCAGAAGAATATGTTTACACTTATCCTGAGAGAGCGGGGAAGGTTATTGATGCTTGTCCTGTTTTGCTGGACATTTGTTCAGACGACAGATACTGCACTAGCTCGGTGGTGAGCACAGGTCATGCGCGGTGAGTCTGAGGTTGTGGCCCCTCAGGGAAGTGAATGGTCCCCCTCTGTACTAGCCATCCACCAGGCCCTCCATGCCCCTGTCGACAAACCGTGTTGTAATTGCCCCTTATCTGCAATGCTCGGGGTAAACTATGCCGAGCAGCTCCAAACTGAGAAAGCTCAACCATGTGTCCATTGGTCTTTTAAAGATGACACCCGTGCCAGAAATCACAGAATATGCAGGAGCATCCGGGCAATGCTGAGTACATTCAGCCATGATTGGTGGGAGAATCAGGCTGGTATTGAATGAGACGGACACCATGGGGTGGGGTTAGTATTTAATGAGGTGAGTTCCTTAAGATAGCAGTAGGAAACTAGTTCTCCTTATTTCAGATCATCTCTCCACGAAAATCACAGTGAGACAATTTATTGTTAGATTCCCGTCAAAGAGGCACAACATCTGCTGAACCCACGCATAGTGACAAAGCTGCAGCTGCTTATCCAATACTCTCCATTACAGAGAAGGAGCTAAGCGTGACCTACCCTTGGGAAATAAGGCAGGGCAGGTGACTGTGGTATCAGAGTGGAAGCACTTTGGGACAAGTAATCATAATCTTATTAGCATTAAAATAGAGATGGAAAAGGATATTGTTATAAATTGGAGGAAGGCCAATTCTGATTATATTAGGCGACAACGTCTGAAGTGGATCTGAACAGATACTCGCAGATAATGGGCCAGCTGAGAAGACGGAAGCCTTCAAAAATGAGATGTAAGAGCTCAGAGGCAATATATCCCTGTTCGGGTGAAGGGTAAGTCTGGTAGGTGTAAGGATGCTGGAGGACTTCAGAAATTGAGGGTCTGGTCACGAATAAAAGGGAAGCATATGTCAAGTAGAGGTAGCAGGAATCGAGGATTTTTCAGTATTCATACACGGGATGAGGGTATCACTGATTTGACCTGCATTCATTGACCATCACTAATTGTGTAGATGGTATTTAAGAGTCAACCATATTGTTGTGGGTCTCGGAGTCACATGTAAACCAGAGCATTAACAATGGCAGTTTGCTGCCTTCAAGCACATCAGCCAACCAGATGGGATTTTCCAAAAATCGAAAATGGATTTATCATCGTCATTAGTATTTTAGTTCCAGATTTAAAGTCAATGCCTAGTGAGTCTAAAGCCAGTGGATGTATACTTAAGAGGGAAACCAGGAGACCATAAAGATGACATGAGATAGCTTTGGCAAATAGCATTATGGACAATCTCAAATGACTCTGCAAATACATTAACGACAAAAGAGTAACTCGGAAGAGGTTCTGGACACATAAAGATCAGCAAGGCTGGCGATGTGCAGAACCGCAGAAGATGGAGGTGGTACAAAACAAGCATTTTGCATCAGTATTTACTGTGCAGAAGGATATGGAAGCTAAAGAGCTTCTGAAATAAATAAAGAAATCTTGAAATATGTCTGTGCTACAGAGGAGGCGATGCTGGAATTCGGAAACCTTGCAAAGGGGGAATTGTCCCCAGGACCTGATCAGGTGGGAAGCGAGTGAAGTGATTGCTAAGCCCCTTGCTGAGATACATGTATCATCAATTGTCACAGGTGAGGTACCGGAAGATAGGAGGTTTGCGAACTTGGTCCAGTTACATTAAACATTTAAGAAGGAAGGTAAGGAATATCCAGTGAGCCTGACTTCAGTAAGGAGTAAGTTGTTGGAAAGGATTTTGTGGCGCAAGGTGTGCATATATTTTGTACAGCAAGGAATGATACGGGATAGG
Organism: Chiloscyllium plagiosum; assembly: GCF_037043375.1. Taxonomy (NCBI): domain Eukaryota; kingdom Metazoa; phylum Chordata; class Chondrichthyes; order Orectolobiformes; family Hemiscylliidae; genus Chiloscyllium; species Chiloscyllium plagiosum. The sequence continues at coordinate 53,750,745 of NW_028270183.1, forward strand.
CAACATAGCTTGAAGCATGGGAAATCGTGTCTCACTAAACAGACTGAGATTTATTTGAAGAAGTGAGGTCTATATTGGACTTCAGTAAGACATTTGACAACTTTCTGCATGGTAGACTGGTTAACCAGTTTAGTTCACATGGAATTCTGGGAGAAGTAGTCATGTGGATACAGAATTGGCTCGAAGGTAGAGACAGAGGTTGGTTGTGGAGGATTGCTTTTTGAAATGGAGGGCTGGGACCATTGGTGTGCTACAAGGATCGGTGCTGGGTCCACTGCTTTTCATTATTTATATAAATCATTTGAATGCGAACATCGCAGCAATAGTTGGTAAGTTTGCAGATGACACCAACACTGATGGTATAGTGGACATCAAGGAAGGTTTATGTCAGAGTACAATGGGATCTTGATCAGATGGGCTGATGGGCTGAGGAGCAGCATATCGTGTTTAATCGAGATAAATGTGAGAAACTGCAGTTTGGAAATGCAAATCAGGGCTGGACTCATACATTTAATGGTAATGTCCTGGGGAGTGTTTCTGAACAAAGAAATCTTGGAGTGCATGTTCAGATTTCCTTGAAATTGGAGTCACAGTTAGTCAGAATAGTGCAGAAGACATTTGGTAGGCTTGCCTTTATTGGTCAGTGCTTTGACTGTAATGAATTGGAAAGTCATATTACTACTTTACAGCCCATTATTTCGATCACCTTTGGAGCACTGCTTTCAATTCTGGTCTCCGTCCTATCGGAAAGATATTGTGAATCTTGAAGCGAATCAGGAAAGACTTACAAGGGTGCTGTCAGGATTTAAGAAATAGGGAGAGGGTGAGTAGGTTGGGGCTATTTTTTTTCCTGGACTGTGAGGGGCATGAAAAGCCATGGTATTTTCCTCAAAACAAGAGGACAAGGATTTCAGGTGAGAGGAGAAAGATTTTAAAATGACTGCAGGAGCAGGGTTTTCCAACAGAGTGTGGAGCAAATACTGTAATGAGCTGCCAGAGGAGGTGGTGGAGGCTGATCCAATTACAACATTTAAAAAAGAATTGGATGGGTACATGAAGAGGAATGATTTAGACTGATATGGGCCAAATGCTGGCTGATGTGATTAGTTTAATTTGGGGTATCCCATGGATGAGTTGGACTGAAAGGTCTGTTTCCATGCTGTACATCTTCAAGGCTCTGATTTTGTATGACCTCACACCAATATACCATTAATTCATAATTCCCGGAAATACTAACCTATGTTGCTAGATGCTAGAAATGTCTTCACTTGAGCATTCTGAAACTTGCGAGCATATCATTCCATAACACTGTCTCTGAATCTCTCTCCCTCTTTCTGTTTCCCAAATCTCTCCCACTTGTTGGTTTTAAACTGATTCCCAACATCCAGTTTTAATTGTTCAGATTTAATATGAATAACTGTGCTACATCTTTTCCTGGCCTTAAATATTGCTCATCTGAGAGCATCAGCTTCCAACCTTAAGAAGTTTAGAAACAACGTTCAAAAAGCATAGCATTTTCTTTGACGTCCTGGTGTCTTGGTTTGGGTTCCATGTTGGACAGAGGGTATTCAGCAGTTTTGAGGTACATCTTTGTAACATACTCTATGCCTATCCACTGAATGTCTGTGTTGGTCCCTCTCTGCTGATCATGTGTTCAGTAACATGAGGAATCCCATCGACTGTGACTGATGCAGATCAGGCTTCTCACTTGCATTTGAATGATATTTGACTTATTTCTCGTTTTGAAACGTTAGTGGAAATGCTGGAGACAGTTTCCTGGAGGCTGTGTTTTCAGCTGCTGTGCAAATTCAGGAAGACCAGAGTCTTTGGAGACCCACTGTGGGATGAGTCATGGTGACTGCATTTGGATCTGCAACGTGAACAACAAATGGAGCTGAGGCTGCAGAGGGGAATATCTGTAAAATAGAATGAGGGAATCAGAAGCAAATCAGTAAAGGCCTTAGAGAATGTTTGAGCAGGATGGAAAGGCCCGCTTATGCAACATATTCAGATAATTCTATTAATAAAGCCCCAATTGCGCTTCTCTCCCAGTGTCCAATAGTGGTGGGCAGTGAGTCATCTCCTCGTGTTCTTGGGTAACAGAACCCTGGGGCCTAACAAGTCTCCAGATTTCCCTGTGCCCCAGTCTCGAGCTATTAGTGACTTCCTCCTGTTCCTGTGTCCTAGTCTCAAGCAGTAGAAGGACTGCCTCCTGTCCCTGTGTCCCAGTCGTGAACAGTTGAGTGACTGCCTCCTCTTCCTATGTCTCAGTCTCGAGCAGTTGAATGACTGCTTCCTTTTCTTCTGTCCCAGACTCGAACAGTTGAGTAGTGGCTTCCTAGCCCTGGGTTCCAGTCTCGAAAAGTTGAGTGACAGTCTCTTTTTCCTGTCTCCCTATTTCGAGTAATTGGATTCCCCTTTTCCTGTGTCCTATTCTCGAGCAGTTGAGTGATTGTCTCCTTCTCCTGCGTCACAGGTTTGTGAAAATATCCTCCACCTGATCCTGAGTAACAGGTCCAATAGCTGTCTGCTCTCCTGCTGCTCCTCCTGAGTAAAAGGCGCAAATAGCAATTTGCACGCCTTCTGCCCCTGAAAAACAGGCTCCAGGAGCTGTGTGCTCTCCCCTTTCTGCTTCTGACTAACAGGCTTCAAAAGCTCTGTGATCTCCTCCCGGTCCGGTGGAATAGAATTGATGATCTGAATGGCCTCTTCACATTTCTTTCAGTTTTTATTGACTGAGGCCCTTTCTCCTGTTTCTGTACAACACCATCAAAATCTGAATGCTGCATGTATAATTTGTTTCTCAATAATTGAGCAAGCATGCTGACTGATTGTTCTTTTGTTGTTCAGTAATGAGAAGCTGTACGAGTAACATTTTCGAGAGGCTGGATGGCGACCTCCTATCCCTTTGTAACACACTAAGAGGCTGAATGGCCTCCTTCTGTCCCTCTGTAACAGACTCAAGAGGCTGAATTACCTCCTCCTGTTGCTCTGTAACCGACTCGAGAGGTTGAATGGCCTCCTCCTGTCCATCTGAAACACACTCGAAAGACCGACAGGCCTCCTCCTAAGCCTCTGTGACAAACCTGAGAGGCTGAACGCCCTTCCCATCCCTCTGCAACAGACTCAAGAGGTTGAATGGCCTCCTCCCATCGCTCTGTATCTTCACATGGGGACCGAATTGTTTCTCCCTGTTCCTGAGGAGCAGTTTCAATGTAATGAATGATGTCTCAAGATTATGAATAGACTCGATAACAGGGCATTTCAAAATAATGCAGCATAAATCAAAGATATCTGGAAATTTCCCTACGAGCCATTTTATGCAGCTGCTCTGTTGTTTTATCCCTGTCTCCTTTTATAAAGAGTGTGGAAACTATACACACCTGCAATGTTCTAGCAATACCCCCACACACAGGGAAGAAAGATTTTTAGATTAATGATTTATTATTTCTACCTCAGCAACCCTCATGCTTTCCATCCAGACTGAGTAAATGTTCTCTTCTATTGTGATGTGCAAAGTGATCTAAGAAAGGGGTTAACTGAACCTGTTTGTTCAGTGACTGTGATTAATGTCAGTCTCCGTGGATTCTCATTATCGCAGCTGAGGGTTTCCATCTTTTAATGGTCAATGTGCTCCGAAAATGTATTATCCCATAATATAAGTGGAAACATCATCGACAGCACGAACACGGACTAGCAGCTTCAGAGAACGAGGGAGGAGAGATCAGAATTAGATTGGAATGCTCCAACAATGGATCAGAATCTGAGAACATTAGATTGGAATGTTCCAAAAAAGGACAGGAGTTTAATCATTTATGTTTGGATTCTTTCTACATACTACTGGTTGTCATTACCATCGCGGATCCGATATGCACTTCACATTATTCAATATTTTTGTTATCCTATCCTGGCTATTGTTGGTGTCCCTGGTAAGTTTCGCTGTGCATTTATTATTTGCATGAACCATGTGTAACTGTATTACTGTTCTTTGCATTTAAACTACTCTGTAAATATTCACTTTTCAAACCAATGTGAACAACAATGAACTTGCTCAGTCTTTCTCTCCCTCTTTAGATCTGGCACTGTGCCTTGTGGGTTGACCTACTGAGTTTCAGCTATGATACAGGATTCATTGTGTCACTGCCTTTGTTATTTAAATTTGAAATCATGGATGTCACTGTCTCCTGTTCTGGTTACTAACTCCATTTCCTTCCTCTGACTTCATCCCATCCCTGGCCATTACTTGAGGCTGAAACGGACGAGTAACAGTTATGGTGATCCCTTTGGGCCACAAGCTGTTTCCTGACACCATACCCTGACCTTTCCTAATTTTAGCAATTAACTCCTGCAGAATATACTTCACTGGCTCCTCCCATCTGCTACATGAACATGGAGTTGTGAAATCCAGTCTTAATGATCTACTGGAATAATCTGCACTCCCAGCTCCAAACCTGCCAAAGCAAATCTGAGTGGATACAGCATGGCTTAAATTTGAACTCGGACCAAATTCCCATCATTCCTGTGTGGATTGATTTATATTGTTGTTGCATTCGCAATGCCTTGACTTTAATATTCTAGAACACGTCGTCACCTCGGTCTCTGATACGGTCCTCAGTCTCCCTCTGTTAATTGCACAAACCCCTGCCAGTTGTTCACATTTAACTTGAATTCCTCCATGTGTGTTCTCTCTCAAACAGCCTGGGAACCCTCCAACCACAAGGGATGAACTCAGATTTCTCCAATTTCCTCATTTTCCCTCCCCCCACCTTGTCTCAGTCAAATCCTCGAACTCAGCACCGCCTTCCTAACCTGCAATCTTCTTCCTGACCTCTCCGGCCCCCACCCCACTCCGGCCTATCACCCTCACCTTGACCTCCCTCCACCTATCGCAGATCCAACGCCCCTCCCCCAAGTCCCTCCTCCCTACCTTTTATCTTAGCCTGCTGGACATACTTTCCTCATTCCTGAAGAAGGGCTTATGCCCGAAACGTCGATTCTCCTGTTCCTTGGATGCTGCCTGACCTGCTGCGCTTTTCCAGCAACACATTTTCAGCTCTGTTTAAATTCTGTGTCTAAGGTATTCCTCTCTCTCCAATACCTGATGGAGGAGCAGTGGTGGGAAAGCTTGTATTTTTAAATGAAACCATTGGGCTATGACCTGGTGTCGTGTGCTTTCTGATCTTATCCAACCCAGTCCAAAACCAGCACCTCCATATCATGGCTTTTATTAGTTAGCCAATCTTCTCTCCAAGAAAATAAATTTTCCTAATGTGTTCTTGTGTTGCATATTAATCTTTTATGAAGCACGTTATTTATTGCCTTCTGATTTCTGTTGGACACTCTAGCATCCTCCCACAGTCACAACATGTGCAGGTTAGGTGGATTTGTTATAGAAAATGCCAGATTGCAGAGACTGTTTTGGGGAGTGGGGAGTGGGGAATGGGTTTCGGAGCATCGGTGTGGAGTCGATGAGCCAGATGACTTGTTTCCACACTGTAGGGAATTCTATGATTAACACCTTCATGGCTGAAATCAAATGAGGGATAATCTCTGAGTTAATTCCAATATACTGCCTTAATGATGAGATTAAAACTGTGCACATTACTCCAAATGAGATCTTACCCTGATCCTGTACAGCAGCAGCAACACTTTACCAGCCTGCTGTACGGTTCCCACTCAGGCCAGAGCAGGCTCAGCTGTCTAGTGGAATACGCAACATTATTGAAAATATATGGTATGTTTACCAACGTTTCAGGAGAATTTGAGTTCATGAGTAAGTGTGTCTTACTATAACCGTACAGGGCCTTGGTGAGAACTCATCTCGAACACTCTTCAGTATTGTGCACAGTTTCGGTCTCCTGACCTAATAAAGGACAAACTTGGCATTGAGGGGAAGTAGCGGAGGATGACCAGACTGATCTCTGGGATGACAGGCTTTTTGTAGGATCACAGTTTGGGGCGACTGGGCCTGTATTCCATGGACATTAGGAAAATGAGTGAATGATATAAATCTCCGACAGAGCGAGGGAGTGTGGAAGCAGGGATGATAATTCCCCTGGCTGGGATGTCGAAAACAAGGGTTTACATTATTAGGCATAGACAGACCAAAGTGCATTGAGATGAGAACAAATGTCTGCACTCAGAGAGTGGTAAACCTGGTGAATTCTCAACCACATTAGGCTGTGGAACGCCAGGTATTGAAAAAAATAAAGGTTTACAGACACTAAAGAATGGGAGGAGAGTAGGAGTATGGCGTGAGGATGGAAGATCAGCGATCACTAAAAATTGTTCTCCGATAACAGGGAAGCTGCATTCCTGTGGATTACTATTATAGAAAATCGTGCAATCTAAATAATGGGGCCAATGGGAAAAAGAGGGTAAGGGGCGAACCCCAATAATATCAGTAAAAATCAAAGCAAAAATTATAATCAGCCTAACTCAAACGATAGCACGGGCTACATAAATCTTGAAACTATATATTGTAATGAAATAGTTCAGTAAATGTAACACTTTAACACCACAGTCACTGACTAAACCCCTTTACCTTCCACAAATCTGTTCACCAGAAAGCGCGTGGGCTGACTGATCACATGATCTCGACGCAGAATTCCAGTTCTCTCCAAGATACTACCCTGGTTTGAAGTAAAATTCCTTCCAAATGTAGACTACATATCCCAGTTTCAAGCTCAAGTTCCAGTTTTGTAGAGTGGATAATATTCCTGTTTTAGCTGAACTGAGGGTCAATTTTGCAGATCGAGGATGGGTTTAGCTGTTTAGCTGGTGCTGGGATGGAACCCCGTACAAGTGAATTGGAGCTGGCTTTATTAAGAATGTTGCGCAATTCACGAATGATGTTGCAGCGAAATTGGGTTTAATAAACACGTATTATCGTATAACTGCCTGTATATTGAATGGAGGAGCAAAATTGATGGACCAAAGTGACTCCAGCAGTTCGTATTTTATTGATATGAACACTGTGTGGGGAAAACTACATTGTGGAGGTTTTCTCCATGAGCTAGAATGAGAAGGATTCAATACGTTGAATGACGTACTCCTTTCCCGATATTTCTTTGCAGTTTGTGATAAGGCTCTGTAAATGTTGTCACAACCTCTCTCAGACCTTCGGAAGGAGGTCTCTGCAGGGTCGACAGGACTGTGTTTCCCGTTCCCTTTTCCGAAAACAAAGCTCGTGCCATGTACGGATATAGAACATAGAACATAGAAGAATACAGCGCAGTACAGGCCCTTTGGCCCTCGATGTTGCGCCAATCCAAGCCCACCTAACCTATACTAACCCACTATCCTCCATATACCTATCCAATGCCTGCTTAAATGCCCATAAAGAGGGAGAGTCCACCACTGCTACTGGCAGGGCATTCCATGAACTTACGACTCGTTGATTGAAGAACCTACCCCTAACTTCAGTCCTATATCTACCCCCCCTTAATTTAAAGCTATGCCCCCTTGTAATACCCGACTCCATACGCGGGAAAAGGTTCACACTGTCAACCCTATCTAAACCCCTAATCATCTTGTACACCTCAATCAAGTCACCCCTAAACCTTCTTTTCTCTAATGAAAACAGCCCCAAGTGTCTCAGTCTTTCCTCATACGATCTTCCTTCCATACCAGGCAACATCCTGGTAAACCTCCTCTGCACCCGTTCCAGTGCCTCCACATCCTTCCTATAGTATGGCGACCAAAACTGCACACAATATTCCAGATGCGGCCGCACCAGAGTCTTATACAACTGCATCATGACCTCAGGACTCCGGAACTCAATTCCCTCTACCAATAAAAGCCAGTACGCCATATGCCTTCCTCACCGCACTATTTACCTGGGTGGCAACTTTCAGAGATCTGTGTACATGGACACCAAGATCCCTCTGCTCATCCACACTACCAAGTATCCGACCATGAGCCCAGTACCCCATCTTTTTGTTATTCTTCCCAAAGTGAATCACCTCACACTGAGCTACATTGAATTCCATTTGCCACCTTTCTGCCCAGCTCTGCAGCTTATCTATATCCTGCTGTAACCTGCCACATCCTTCCTCACTGTCAACAACTCCTCCGACTTTCGTATAATCCGCAAACTTGCTCACCCAACCTTCTAACCCCTCTTCCAGGTCATTTATAAAAATGACAAACAGCAATGGTCCCAAAACAGATCCTTGCGGAACACCGCTAGTGACGGCACTCCATGAAGAAACTTTGCCATCAACTACTACCCTCTGTCTTCTTCCATCCAGGCAATTCCTAATCCAAACCTCCAACTCACCCTCAATGCCATATCTCCGTATTTTCTGCAGGAGCCTACCATGGGGAACCTTATCAAACGCCTTACTAAAATCCATATATACCACATCTACCGCTTTCCCCACATCAACCTCCTTCGTCACCTTTTCAAAGAATTCAATAAGGTTTGTGAGGCACGACCTGCCCTTCACAAAACCATGCTGACTATCCTTGATCACATTATTCCTATCCAGATGTGCATAAATCCTATCCCTTACAATTCTCTCTAAGACTTTGCCCACAACAGAAGTGAGACTCACCCGCCTATAGTTACTAGGGTTATCCCTACTCCCCTTTTTGAACAAGGGAACCACATTTGCTATCCTCCAGTCTTCTGGCACTACTCCTGTAGACAAAGAGGACATAAAAATCAAGGCCAATGGCTCTGCAATCTCCTCCCTTGCTTCCCAGAGAATCGTGGGATAAATGCCATCAGGCCCAGGGGACTTATCTATTTTCACCTTTTCCAGGATTTCCAACACCTCTTCTCCACATACCTCAAAGCCATCCATTCTACTTATTTGTGACTCAGTATTCACATCGACGACAATGCCCTGTTCCTGAGTAAATACTGAAGAAAAGTATTCATTCAGTGTCTCCCCAATCTCTTCCGCCTCCACACGCAACTTCCCACTACTATCCTTGACTGGACCTATTCCTACCCTCGTCATTCTTTTATTCCTAACATACCTATAGAAAGCCTTAGGGTTTTCCCTAATCCTACCGACTAAGGACGTTTCATGTCCCCTCCTTGCTGCTCTTAGTTCTCTCTTCAGGTCCTTCCTGGCTACCCTATAACTCTCAATCGCCCCAATTGAACCTTCACGTCTCATCTTGAGATAGGCCGCCCTCTTCCATTTAACAAGGGATTCCAATTCCTTATTAAACCACGGCTCCCTCGCACGACCCTTTCCTCCCTGCCTGACAGGTACATAATTATCAAGGACACTCAATAGTTGCTCCTTGAACAAGCTCCACATATCATTTACACTCTTGCCTTGGAGTCTACTTTTCCAAGCCACACATCCTAAGTCATGCCTCACCGCATCATAATTTCACTGACCCCAGCTATAACTCTTGCCCTGTAGTACACACTTATCCCTCTCCATCACGAGAGTAAAAATCACCGAATTATGGTCACTATCCACAAAGTGCTCACCTACCTCTAATTCTAACACCTGGCCTGGTTCGTTACCCAGAACCAAATCCAGTATGGCCTCACCTCTTGTTGGCCTGTCTACATATTGTGTCAGGAAACTCTCCTGCACACATTGAACAAACACTGACCCATCTAACGAACTTGAGCTATAGCTTTCCCAATCAATATCAGGAAAGTTAAAGTCCCCCATAACAACCACCCTATTACTGTCACTCATCTCCTGAATCACCTTCCCTATCCTTTCTTCAATGATTCTAGGACTATTAGGAGGCCTGTAAAAGACTCCTAACAGGGTGACCTCACCTTTCCTATTCCTAACCTCAGCCCAAACTACCTCAGATGGCAAGTCCTCATCCATCGTCCTTTCCACCACTGTAATACTATCTTTGACAAGCAATGCCACACCTCCCCCTCTTTTACCCCCACCTCTGACCCTACTAAAACATTTAAATCCTGGAACCTGCAACAGCCAATCCTGTCCCTGTTCTAGCCATGTCTCCGTAATAGCCACAACATCGAAGTCCCAGGTACCAACCCACGCTGCAAGTTCACCTACCTTATTTCGTATACTTCTTGCATTGAAGTATTCACACTTCAAGCCACTTTCCTGTTTACAGGCACCCTCCTTTGAAATTGATGCCATGTTCCTAACCTCCCTACACTCCAGGCCCTGCACCCTGAAGCTACAATCTGGGTTCCCATGCCCCTGCAGAGTTAGTTTAAACCCCCCCCCCAAGAGCACGAGCAAACCTTCCCCCAAGGATACTGGTGCCCCTCAGGTTCAGGTGTAGACCATCCTGTTTATAGAGGTCCCACCGTCCCCAGAAAGAACCCCAGTTATCCAAAAACCGGAATCCCTCCCTCCTGCACCATCCCTGTACCCACGCATTTAAGTGTTCTCTTTCCCTATTCCTCGAATCTCTATCACGTGGCACGGGTAACAAACCAGAGACAACAAATCTGTTCGTTCTAACTCTGAGCTTCCAACCTAGCTCCCTGAAAGCCTGTTTAACATCCTCGGCACTCCTCCTACCTATGTCGTTGGTGCCAATATGGACCACGACTTCGGGCTGCTACCCCTCCCACTCCAGGACCCGGAAAACACGATCAGAGACATCACGTACCCTTGCACCTGGGAGGCAACATACCAAACGTGAGTCTCTCTCGTTCCCACAAAACCGCCTATCTGTGCCCCGAACTATCGAGTCCCCAATTACTACTGCTCTGCTCTTCTTCACCCTTCCCTTCTGAGTAACGGGGACAGGCTCCGTGCCAGAGACCTGAGCCCCGTTACTTACCCCTGGTAAGTCATCCCCCCCACAAGTATCCAAAACGGTATACTTGTTCTTGAGGGGAACGGCCGCAGGGGGTCCCTGCACTGGCTGCTTCCTCCCAGTCCCCCTCACTGTCACCCATCTATCTGCCATCTTTGGAGTTACTACTTCCCTATAACTCTGATCTATGACCCCCTCTGCCTCCCGAATGATCCGAAGTTCATCCAACTCCAGCTCCAGTTCCCTAACACGGTCTTGGAGGAGCTGGAGATGGGTGCACTTCCTGCAAGTGTAATCGGCAGGGACGTCGATGGCATCCCTCACCTCATACATGTTGCAGGAGGAACATTGCACTGCCTTCACTGCCATCCCTCTAAAGCTAACTTTTATTTTAAAAAAAACTGGGTCTAAAGAATACAACAAGCAAAATTCAGCACTTACCTACTTACCACAACAGATGTTATTATTAGGTTAGAGGAGGAGGGCGGGTGGGAGGCACTACCCGTGTAGTGCCTCGGGTTCCTCTCCTTCGCGCTTTTAAAGGGGGAAAAAACCTACCCAGGTATATCCATTAAGATCTCGGAGCAGTATGATGCAAGTGAGAATCTTGCTTGGTGGATTCAGAGACCATTGAAGAGTTTATCACATGTCTATGTGTCTGGTGTCACTTCGAGGCAAATCCAGGAAAGCACGGGAGATTCACGTCCTGAAAGTACATTGGGGAAGGAGATCAAAGTTTAAAATCAACATTAGACGCACGGTCATTATTACTGACATCAGATTTTACATTTCGACATTTGATGAATTATAACTTCCACCAACTGCCAGCGCATTAGTTTGTTCTGGAGTAGTAATCCAATGACATTTCCACAACAGCGCAATCACCACATGGGGAACGATCGGAAAACACACTGAGTTGGTTATTTCTGTGCTGCTTGGCAGCTGTATCAAAAACAACTCCCACCAATTTAGCTTTTGTGATGTGACGGAGGGAGTTGTAATTGGTCAGATTGTAATTATTCTCCTCTTCGGGGATTGGACATAGCTGAGTAAAATTCCACATTGCCAGGGAGATGTCAGATTTAGAGCTCGAATGAAACAGCTTCCCCTGGGACACGGCTTGTTGTGCAGCACACGCCTTCAGTCCTATTGCAGGAATTGTGTCAAGGCCCATTGACTTTGTCGTATCTACTGTGTTCAGCTGCTTCTTCATGTCACGTTCAGCGAAACGAATTGATTAAAGACTACCATCTATGATTTTGTGGGCATCATGATGAGGGTGATGTGGACCATCGACTTAACACTTCTGGCTGAGGATGGTGCAGATACTAAATCCCTGTCTTTTACACTGATGTACAAGGCTGTTCTTTGATCGAGGAAGGGGATATTTGTGGAATCCTCTCCTCTCGTGAATTGTTTAATTGTCCAATGACATTTATGGCTGGATGTGGTAGGACTGCAGAACTTCGATCTGAGCTGTTAGTCATGGAATCATTTTGCCCTCTTGATCAGCCGTTAGCTTTGCCGTTTGGAATGTAACCAGTCAAGTGTGGTAGTTTTAATGGGTTGTCATCAAGTTCAGGTACACATGGTTCTGAACCTGGCATGCTCAAGCTCATCACTGAACGATCGATCGGCTTGATGCTAATGGTAGATTGAGGGATTATCCTAGAGGAAAAGGTAAAGATTGCGAATGAATACAATTCTGCTGCTGCCGTGATCTGCAGCATCACATGAATGACCAGTTTGAGCTTCAATATCTGTAATTCAATGCAACTGACTGTCCCCCATTTCACACCGAGACCCATTCACCCATCAGCCCGTTACTCAGTGACCTAACCTGGTTTCTGATGTGGTAACACTTCCATTTTAATATTCTGATTCTGCTGAGGGCCTATCCATGGTGTCACGCCTCCAATTTGTTACATTGCTAAAACGCTTTAACATATTCACCTGAATCTTTTCCATTCCTGCATGCCATCATCTGTGTTTGATGTTAATGTGTCACTCTGTTTCTCTCCCTGGCCATGATTAATAGTTATGTAGTCTCAGTGATGACAGCCTTATGTATTTTCAGACCCAATGAAAATGTGCACCTTGTGTTATTATTAACTTCCCCGTGCACGTCATTCCATGTTGGATAGGGTGTTTGAGCAACTTTGGCACACGTTTTGGAACTTGTTCAAAAACAGAAATTGCTAAAGGAACTAAGCAGGTCTGGCATCATCTTCTGCAGTGAAAGTAGAGTTAATCTTTCAGGTCCAGTGACCCTGCTGCAAAGCTCCCAGCTTCTCCAGCAATGTCTGTATTTTTATTTCCAGTTTCCATAGGTGTTTTATTTTAAAAAAAACTGTTCTGTGCCTATTGATTTCTTGAGAAACTCAGCAGGTGTGGCAGCATCTACAGAGACAGAGAAACGGAGTTAGCGTTTCAAATCTAGTGTGACATTTCCTCAGGACTTATATGGATTCGTCAATGGGCTTTTTAATCCCTTGATAGAGACTGGGGGGTTGGTGATTGTGAACAGAGAAGAAGGGCTTATGCCCGAAACGTCGATTCTCCTGTTCCTTTGATGATTCCTGAAGAAAGGCTTATGCCCGAAACGTCGATTCTCCTGCTCCTTTGATGCTGCCTGACCTGCTGCGCTTTTCCAGCAACACATTTTTAAACAGAGAGTCAGGCAAAAGATAAACGGGATTTAGCAGTGGTGAACGAGAAGATGATGTCAAATGGCTTTAAATCAAGACGTGAATGGGGACAAGTGGTTCTCTCTATTGAGTGAAAGATAATGAACACAAAACCACACAAGTCCCAAGGAAGAACTGGAGGGAGAATGTACACAAAATAGAGAATAGCCATAATGGGGTCAGGTTGTGAAGTTATGGAACTGAATAGTAACTCCTACATGCTGCAACGTACCAAAGCATAAAGTGAGGTGCTACTCAAGCTTGGGTTCTGTTTCATTGGAAAATCGCAGCAGCCCAGGACCGAAAGGAAAGCATTAGAGCAAGGTAGGTAATCGTAATGGGAAGCAAAGCGAAGTTCAGGGTTACTCTACAGACAGAGTTGGAGTGTTCCTCAAAGCAGTCTCTGTCTGGTCTCCCCAGTGTAAGGGAGACTGCATTGTGAGCAGCAATGACAGGAGAGTGGATTGAAAGAGTATAAGTGAAATGTTGATTCACCTGGAAGGTGTGTTTGGAGCCTTGGACAGTGAGGAGAGAAGAGGTGAATGGGTGAGTGTTTCAGCTTCTGCAATTGCATGGGAAGGCGCCATGGGGGAGTGGGAACTCTTCGGGGTTATGGAGGGAGTCACAGTAGGAATGTTTCCTGTGAAAGATAGATAGTGGACGAATTCGGAAAGATGTGTTTGAGAGTGCAGTCCTGCTGGAGGTGGTGGAAGTGGCGGAGGATAATCCTATGAATGTGGATTCTGCTGCACTGGGAACTGAGGACAAGGGGAGATCTATCTTTGTTATGTGAAGGATGGGTCGGAGTGAGGGCAGAAGCTCGGGAGATGGGATTGTCACGTCTGAAGGCCCTGTCCGCCGGAATTGTGGGATTTCTAGCTTGCAGGAAAGGAGGTCACGTCAGTGGCAGCTCACTGCAATGTGGCACCATCTAACAGAAACGACAGAGACGGAGAAACTGATCCCCTGAATGATTGAAAAGAACCAGAAATCTAAATTGAGGATGACTGTCTCACATCCGGTCTTAGCAGGGTGTGGAAATAGACCCAGAGGAAGGTCAGTGGGTATACATGGGCATACATTGAAGCAGATATCCCATAATGCGCAGAAATTATTGTTTCTGTTCAAAAAGAAGGACTCGAAACAACGATGAAACATCCATGGTTGACAAAATCTGTCAAGGATATTATTCGATCACAAATTGATGATCATTAGCGTAGGCCAGATTTCAGAATTTTATTTCAGGGACCATAAGCAGATGATGGGCATGAATTTCACCTGCGCTTCCTGAATTGGCCACAGAAACCCCTGCCATTGCTGCTCCATCCGATTCCTTGCTTTTCTTCCCTTCCTGATTCCAGGTTCTCCTTCTCAAATTACAGAACACATTCTCTTACTTCACCTGAACCTCTTTGATCAAGTCTACCTTCCCTGCATTAGCATCAGGCTGCGTTTGGTGCTGCCACTTTGCCTCTGTTCTCTGTGTGGTTCGGCCTCTCCATTGATGCTGTTTTACACTTCCCACCCACATCTCATTCGGGAAAGTTTCCTTCTTGTAGTAAACCTTCTTGAAAACACCTCTCCCGCTTTGCACTGGATTCACACATTGATGCAAATTTCCAAAAGTATACTCAGCTTTTATCTCACTCTTCTAAAGGCAACTGCATGCTGACCGTGTGATTTATCAATTCCTTTTCTTACATAGATCTTGTCAAAAATACTTTTTCACTGGAGAGATCAGCGCCCCCTTTAAAGAAAGGAATTCAGTTGTTTGACTTCTTATTGGCACGAGTAAGAGTTTTGTGCTGCCTTAGTACTGTAACATGGAGAAAAAAGAAATCGCAGTTTGAAGTTTGGACTAAATGTTGTTTACCTGCCATTTTTAATATTGTTTCGAATTTTCAGTACTTATCTTTAAATGTTTGTTCTTGAAGTTAGGATCAGATGTTGTGCAGGAGGTTAAGGCATGGCATTGTAGAAGTTTATAAAGTCATGGGAGGCATGGGTTAGGTGATTATCATGGTCTTTTCGACAGATAGGGGAGTTCAGACATGGAAGGCATAGCTTTAAGGTGAAACGGTGATGATTTAAAATGGACAAAGGGACAACCTTTACAAGCAGAGTGTGGTGTTTATATAGAATGAACTGCCAGAGGAAGAGAGGTAGATGCAAGTACAGCTTCAACATCTAAAAGACATTTGGGCAAACATACGAACGGGAAACGTTCAGAGGCATATGGGCCAAGTACAAGCCGATGGGACTAAATCAGTTTGGAACACCCGGTCAGTATGGAGTCCCTCCCTGCGTATGAAGAAAGTTCATGATGAGTGTGTGATCTTTGGTGGAAATGAAGTCAGGAAATAAGATTGAGGACATTTGAACAGTGCGCCTACAGGGAACAGACAGATAATTTACTCTAGAATTTTACATCATTCCTCATAGGGGAAGGCGCTATAAGTATTTCAATGATATAATCAAAATAGTACTCAGTGGGTCGTTCTTGAACTGTCTCCCACAAAAGGAATACTTTATTTTTAAAATGAACAGATAAATGTAAGTGGAGACAGGTCAACAGTAATTCGTAGCTGGTTTTAAAAGAAGTGGTTACAGAGTGACTGGTTGCTCTATGTGAAGTATTTCATAACTCTCTGGATTTCAGGAGTGTTCCAGTGAAATTGTCGAAAACTCCAATGTGGCACCTGTCATCAAGGAAGGAGCCAGACAGTAAGCAGGAACCATTTAGCACAACCATTATTGCTGGGAACCTGCTAGAGACTGTTCTTGGAGGAATTGCAGGACGTTTCGAAAAAAAAACTTAACGCATGGTTTTGTGAAAGCGGATCTATATTTTGCCCTGTAAAATCATGCAAAGTGTTTTCTGGAGAATGTAACAAGCAGATTTGATAAAGGGGGACCTGTAGACATGAGGGATTCCAGAGATTTTCCACAAGGTATCCAAAAGTAAAGGTTCTTACACAAGACAGAAGTTCATAGTATAACGGATTATACATTAGCATGGGATGACGGTTGGTTAACAGATAGAAATCAGAGAATCAGGAATAATGGATCTTTATGATAAAATGCACTGGAGTAGAAATAACAGGAGTAACGTAAATATCAGTCCGATGTCAAGAATTATTTGCAAACTATACTGATCGCCATATGGTGGGAGCTGAGAGCAATATACATCCGAGTTTGAGGATGACTCTGAGAACCAAAAAGTACGCTATTATTTAATGGAGAGGACTCCCAGAAAAGGAGCAGTACAAAGGGATTGGAACGCTCCTCTTTATGAAACATAAATTCAGCATGCTTATGCAGCAAGTAAATAGTTTTGTACATTAGGTGAGTTCCGAAGATGAAAGGGTTGAACATCTAAAATGGTGAGGCCTTTATTCATTGTGGTTGAAGTACGTGAGGGTGATTTTACTGAAACGTTCAAGATACATAGGGGTATTGACACGGTAAATGTTCAGAATGTGGGACAACTCCCGGGCAGAGTTTCTCACTTGTGGACAAAGATACAGAATAAGGAACATTGATTTCAAAATGAGATGCAAAGGAATGTCTTCTTTCAGAAGGTAGTGAATGCGTGGACTTCCCTCAACCATAGAGTTGTGGGGGTGGGACACTGAATTATTTACAAACGGGGTGAATTGGTTTTTGAATTATCAGTGAGTTGAGGGCCACAAGAGATTAGCGGGAAAGTGGAGTTGAGCCCTGGAGTTGGTGAGTCATGTTCTTATTGAATGACAGCTTGAGGGGCCAAATAGCTTGCTCCTGTTCCTATTTCTAATGTTTTTACGTTATATTTTTGGAAAGTCATTCGTTATTTTCCTGGATCTCGTCTCATTCAGGGAGAGCAGAGGACTTATTTGAGATAACCCTGGGCGCGGTATGGGGCTGTATACACAGCGAATCTGAGTCTGTAACATGACTGACATCTGGAGCAGAAGTTACAGAGGTTAGCATGGAAAGAGGGATTGGTGGTGGGGGGGTTACTTCCTGATCCAGCCTGGATTTTCCAAGTACATTTCGGAAACTACACCTGATCATCAGAGTGGCCTTGATCTGCTCCTGAAGGGCTGAATGGATCATCAGAACATTAGGCGAATGACACGAGTGGTCTATTCGGCCCTTTTACCATACTCCACAAGTAAATTAGTTCGTAGCTCATCTCAATGTAGTCCCATCTGCACCTTTCTCGCCATACATCATTATCACTGGTTTACCTATCCATGGAAAATCACATGAAACCTGCCTCGATATAATAGAAGGAGTTAATCATCCCAAACGTTTTGGGAAAGAGAATTCCCACTTGAATGAATTCCCACTTTGTGAATTTCTCTTCATTCCTGCTCTGACTGAGGATGGAGGGTGTTACTGTTTCCTTTTCTAGTCCCTCTCCTCCACAAGTGCACAACAACTTTTAAATTTAACCAGGTGGGTGATATGGCCAGACTGGGTCCGGTTCACGGAAAGGAACAAGTCAGGCAGATTTCTTTAGTCAGATACAAGTAACTAATATAACTAATGGAGGAGCATAGTAGATCTGTGGTCAGCACTGCTGCCTCACATCACCAAGAAGCTGGATTCAATTCCAAACTCGGGCGACCCTCTATGTTATGTTTGAACTTTCTCCCCATTACTATGTGGGTTTCCTCTGAATGATCCTGTTTCCTCCCACAGTACAAATATGTGCAGCTTGGAGTTCAGCGGCCATGCTAGATTTCCCATAGTGCACAGGGATGTGTAGGTTAGTCATGGGAAATGCGGGGTTACATGGATAGAATAGGGAGGTCAGATCTGTGTAGGATGCTTTTCGGAGGGTCAATGTATACGTGATGGGTAGAATGTCCTACTTCCACACTGTCGAGATTCTATGATAGTGACAACAAGTTTAGACTATGCAAACACCCAGTGGGGATCAATATTCTCAAGGTTTTGTATGTTTCAATAAGATCAGCTCTCATTTCAAGAGTGACCTGTAAAAGCCTCCATAATATAAGCCCTTCATCTCTGGAATCCATGAAGTGAAATGTGTCTGAACTGCTTCCAACGTAATTATATCCTTTCTCAGGTAATGAGGCAAAAAGAACACTCACACACCAGATAAGGTTTATTTTTTGTTTTCTCAGTGTTGTGAGTCTTTGGGACTCTCTTCCCCACAGAATACTGGAGGCAGCGATATTCAATATTGTTTGCGGAACAGACAGAAGTATCATAAATAACAACGAAGTAAAGGATTATCGGGGAATTGGCAGGAATGGGCAGTGTGGAAAAATGCTGGCAGTAGTACAAAATCACACTGCTCCAGAACATCCAGGAATGTAAGGCAAAATTAAATTATAATATAGATAACACTTTAATATATTAGCAGGGATATAATGCAGTTCCGAATGACCATGGGGCCACTTTGTCATTAGAGAGAGAAGACTCGTGGTGGTTTCCCCTGTGGGTCAACACATCTCGGGTGATAGGGTGAGCTTGAGAGAGCGTCGCCTTCTTAATAATCTCTGTTTGTGTGCGGAATTGAACCTGCGCTGTTGGTTTCCCTCTGCATTACAAACCAACCGACCAGTCAACAGAGGAGGAGACTGTGTAAGTATTACAGACAGGAACAGTCACAGACAAAAATAGCGAGAGAAACTTTCATAGCAAGGAAAAAGGTACAACCCAGGTAACGGTCAGTATAACAGCTGAGGATCAAAATGTTCACTGCTCAAAATTGTATTTTATAATAAGAAAAGTATTTAGAAGCTCTCTTTGGCTGAATAAAATAAGGTGAGACAAGTGAAATAGCAAGAAGTACTAAATGTGATTGGGTATCGACAATCATCAAGTAAGTGTATATTATTTGATTGTTCTGTGCAAAATGTGCTTACCATTACATGAATATATAAAACTGAGGGAATACGTTGTTAGGACTGTCTGTCCACATGGGAAATGTCCTCAAACATTGACGATAATCGAGATAGAAGTGCCTGAGGGCCATCTGGTTGGTGACAGGATCCCAGTGGGTTGATTAACTGAAAGCTCCCGTATCATGGAGCTGAGAGAACCGTCATATTTGTCGCGAACTTATTAAATGCTTGTGCACAGTTGAAGGTCTGAATGGCCTCATGATAGATTTGAATTGTATATGATGTGAAAAACTACATTACTACTCCTTCTACATATGTGTTACATACTGGGGAATTAACATTTTCTTGAAAATGGGAATTAATTGGAACATTATCTGAAACATTCCATAATCAGCATTCTCCAAATCATTCTATCGACATGTAGGAGAATTGAAAAGGCGATGTGTATATATAAATAGAGAGAGAGGGGTGGGTGGGAGGGAGAGAGTAAGAGAGGATCGGTGCTGCATGCACCAGTGAGAGTGGTGAAGCATGACCCTTGTTCAGGGTTCGGTGGTGTAACAGATATACAGTGAATGTCAGGGAGCAGAGATAATACTGTAATGCTTATCCTGACAGAACGGGGAAGATTATTGATGCGTGTCCTACATTGCTGGATATTTCTTCAGACTGGTGATACTGCACTGAACTGGATGGTGCGCTCAGACCATGCTCGGTGGGTCTGGTGGTGTGCCCCTCCCCTGTACTAGCCCATCCACCAGGTCCTCCGTGCTCCTGTCGATAGACCATGTCGATTGCCCTTTATCCAAACTCAGAAAGCTCAACCATGTGTCCACTGGCCTTTTAAAATATCCCCAGGGCCAGTGAACACCGAATATTCAGGGGCATCCGGACAATGGTGATTGCCTCCAGCCAATCGGGCTGGCATTGAATGAGAGGGAGACCATAGGGTCGGTGGAGAGTTAATGAGGTGAATTCGATGATATAGCACCAGCAAACTAGTCGGCCTCTGTCACACTCAATAAAAATGACACTGAGATAAGTTATTGTTCCGTTCAGCCCAATGAGGCAAAGAACCTGTTGACTTCGCTCCTGGTTACAAAGCTGTAGGACAAATGCCCATCTAAATCTCCATCATTTGAATTCACACAATATCCCGTTCACCCATCATTCCTAAACATACTGGCTGGCATTGCAGGATTCGTTCGAAATATCTTGATTTCAGCATTCTGAAACCTGTAATTTTCCTTGAAATGTCTCAATCTCACTTTCTCTTTTTCCAAAGTCCTTTTAGTTTTGGTATTTAAACAGATTCTTCCGCCATCTCTCTCTGGCAGCGATGTTCACACCCACAGCACCCCTTTGTTATGGAACAATGGAGACATGGAGTTGTAAATGAATGGTAGTTGCACATTCTGTCATTTCCAGCATGAGCTGCAAATTTTGCCACGCTGAGCAGCGATATAACACAGTGTTACTGAACAATGCACTGGAGTGGTGCACGCAGGTGTACGTGCTTGGAGATTAACTGGTCCAGGTTTACAGATCAATTCATTGCTATTTACTGCTCAGCTCCCCATACGAAACCGATGCCTTGTCGCATTTAAAGAACAAGAAACTGGTGTGGGCTGCATACTGCATGTCCATGCTGGACAGACCATTTCATTAAGGGTTCTGAATCAATTCACTGGTGTGGTCTATCCTGCTTCCCATGCTGGACCGATAGCTCGTGAACTGGTGGGACCTGGACAATATACCATCCTGGACAGATTGATGGGTTGTATTAAGTCTGGTCTGCACAGTATTCCATCCTCAACAGATTGCTGGGTTTTACTGAGCCTGCTCCGACAGTGCTCCATGCTGAGCGGATATCTGGTGTTTTGCGTATCTGGTCTGGATCTGTGAGGTGGATTGAGTATGCAATAAAATTCCTGACAGAGATAACATTCCTCCAGCTCTGTGCATTCCACTGTCAGACCCCGTATTTCTGCAACATTTCGTCCCTTAAGCAATTATCCATTTAAAACATAAATATCGTTCCTTCTTGCTGTCGACCCGAGCAGAAGCCCCTCAAAATACATGACGAAGTTAGTCTCGGCACCAACTTATTTTAAAGGTAAATGTGAAGTTCTGTGTTTCGATTGGTCAAAATATTAGGCATTAAGCAAAACAATCTATTCAAACACTGCAGACAAAATGCTACAAAACGTGATTATTTAATCACTAGAAAGCGACTGCTCCAATATGGTAACATCCTAGAAACACGCAATTGTAAAACTCAAATTCAAGAAATAGTTTGTCTCGCATGTAGTTCCCCAATCCAGGAGGAATGAACATCGAAAGAGAATTCTGAGAGAAATCTCAGTCAGAGAGATTAGAAGCCGGGAAAGATGTACTGCCTTCCAATCTTGCTGAGACCCCAGCAATAACTGGTGAAAGGTAAAATTAGAAATCTAGGTTTGTGAGAATTCAACCACCTCTCCACATTACCAGGCCATGTCTGCAAGGACCAAAAGGAATGGACCTTATCTACACAGTCTATGGTACTGTAGGAGCCTCTCAAAAATGACTAACTCCACTTAAGCCGTTAGATGATGGTAAGATAAACTTCAAAGTTAAACATATATAAATAAAACGAAAGGATGCAGCAGGCCTAGCGATCAGATACAGATAGCCTCTGGAGCCCAGCACCTCCTACCCTGCCAACACGCTGTAGAATCATCGAGCTGGTGAAGAGAAAGCATCATCACCCTCCCTTACATCTAACTTTACAATTAGAGATGTACCATTCACCCAATAATCAGCGATGTCAACATCCCACCCAAACCAAGTATTTTTCAGCTATATACGTGATGCTGCGAAATGGGTTAACTGGAGTTGTTTGTTCAGTGACTGTGATTGATGTCAGTCTCCTTGGAACCTTGCCCTTTCACTGGAGTGATTCCCGCTTCCATAAATCAGGGGCTTCTGTAAACCTGTTATCCCATAGTATCAGGGGCAGCATCATCCTCAATATCAAAGTGATTACCAGCTCCAGAGAGAGGAGAGGAATTGAACCTGAGAACAATAGATTGGAATATTCCCACAATGGATCAAAATCTGCGAACATTAAACTGGAATTTTCCAATAATGGATCCGATTCTGAGAATATTAGACTGAAATGTTTCAGCAATAGATCCGTATCTGATAACATTAGACTGCCATGTTCCAACGTTGGAAAAAAAGTCAAAAGAACAGCAATTTTAAGTGGGAGAAGAACAGACAAAGGAAGCATAGGGTGAGGTCAGTGCAGGAGACAGAGAGAGAAAGAAACTGACACCACAGTGAATCTGCACAGTTATTGCATTTGCTGTCTGAATTCATGCATCGCTGGACATCGGAGTGCGTCTGGGAAAATTAACAAATAGTTAAATTCACAATTGTTCATGGAGGAATTGTTGGGCGAAGTCACAGCACAGAAGCAGATAAGTCAATAGTTTTACATGCGGCCTATGGAAAATCTGCTGTAGTGATTAGTGTGTTCTTTCTTTTTTCTATGTTTTTTTGAGATATTTCTCTTAACTAAGCTTAAATTATAAACCGTAACTATTAATTTAACCCAGAGCAGTGTTTTGTAGAGGAACAAGACGATGTTACGTTCTGTGTCTGTAGATTGTGAAGCAGCAAAAATGGTGTTTAGTAGAGTAATATGCGTTTCATGTCAGATGTGGGAGTTTAAGGGCAATTTGCGGGTTACTGTGGATTATATTTGTAATAAATGCTATTGGTTGAGAATCCTATCAGATCGAATGGATCGGTTGGAGAGACAATTAGAGGCAATGAGGAATTTGGAACAATGACGGTATGTGATTAATGGCAGTTATAGGAAAGGGGAAAACTCGCAGATGCAGTCACATAGATTGGTTAATTTCAGGAAAGGTAAGAGAGGTAGGCAGATAGTGCAGACGTTTTCTTTCGCTATCCCCATTCAAACAAGTAAGCCTTTTTGGAAAATGTAGGGGAGTGATCGATTCACAGGGGAACATGGCACGAACAGCCAAGTTGATGGTACTGCGACTGGCTCTAATGCAATGAGGGGTATGTCAGGTTCCAATAGATCAATTCTGTTAGGCGATTCTCTAGTCCGAGGTACAGACAGATGTTTCTGTGGCCAGCAAGGAATAATAAGAATGGTGTGCTGTTTCCCTGTTTCCAGGATCAATGATGTCTCAGAGAGGGTGCAGAATGTTCTCAAGGGAGAGCGGGGCCAGCAAGAAATCATTGTCCACATTGGGACCAAAGATGCAGGAAGGGAAAAGGTTGAGATTCTGAAGGAAAAATACAGAGAGTTAGGCAGGAATTTAAAAAGGAGGTCGTTGAGAGTAGTAAAGTCTGGATTACGCCTAGTGCTACGATCTAATGAGAATAGGAATAGACTGATAGAGCAGATGAATGCATACCTGAGGAGCTGGTGTGTGGGAAAAGGATTCACATTTTTGGATCATTTGAATCTTTTTTCTGGTATAAGTGACATGCACAAGAAGGACGAGTAAGTTAGGGGGTTGGGACCCAGTGAGATATTGAGGAATGAGATCAATCTGAGACTGGTACAGTTGAGAACAGAAGAGATTCAAACAGTCAGGGCAAGCAGGGACATAGCAGAGAACAAGGTAGGACTGATAAATTAAACTAAATTTATTTCAATGCAAGGGTCCTAATAGGGAAGGCAGATGACCTTAGGGCATTATTAGGAATATGGACTGTAATATTATAGCAATAACAGAAACATGGCTCAGGGATGGACAGGACCGGCAGTTTTGTGTTCCAGGATACAAATGCTACATGAAAGATAGAAAGGAAGGCAAGAAAGGAGGGGGAGTGGTGTTTTTGATAAGGGGTAGCATTACAGCTGTACTGAGGGAGGATATTCCCATAATTATATCCAGGGATGTTATTTGCGCGGAACTGAGAAATAAGAAAGGGTGATCACCTTATTGGAATTGTATTATGGATACCCTAATAGTCAGAGGGAAATTGTGAAACAAACGTCTAAGGGGATGTCAGCTCACTGTAAGAAGAATTGGGTAATTTTGGTACAGGATTTTAACTTCACAAACATAGATTGGGACTGCCATAGTGTTAAGGGTTTAGATGGAGACGAATTTGTTAGGTATGTATCTGAAAAGTTTCAGATTCAGTATGTGGATGTACCGACTGGAGAAGGTAAAAAACCTGGCTTACTCTTTGGAAATCAGATAGGACAGGTGACTGAGGTGGGGGAGCATTTTGGGGCCAGCGATCATAATTCTATTAGATTTAAAATAATGATGGAAAATGTTAGAGCAATGATTAAAGTTGAAGTTCTAAATTGAAGAAAGGCGAATTTGACGGGATTAGGCAAGAACTTTCAAAAGAGGAGAAAGTGAGGTCTGCAGATGCTGGAGATCAAAGTTGAAACTTTATTGCTGGAACAGCACAGCAGGTCAGGCAGCATCCAGGGAACAGGAGATTCGACGTTTCGGGCACAGGCCCTTCTTCAGGAATGAGCAGAGAGTGTTCAGCAGGAGAAGATAAAAGGTAGGGAGGAGGGACTTGGAGGAGGGGAGTTGGAAATGTGATAGGTGGAAAGAGGTCAAGGTGAGGGTGATAGGTCGGAGTAGGGTGGAGGCGGAGAGGTCAAGAAGAAGACTGCAGGTCAGGAAGGCGGTGCCGGGCTGGAAGGATCCGGCTGAGACAAGGTGGGGGGAGGGGGGATGAAGAAGCTGGTGAAGTCCAAGTTCATCCCCTGCGGTTGGAGGGTTCCCAGTCGGAAGATAAGACGCTCCTCCTCCGACCGTCGGGTTGTTGTGGTTTGGCGGTGGATGAGTCCAATGACCTGCATATCCTCGGTGGAGTGGGAGGGGGAGTTGAAATGCTGTGCCACAGGTTGGTTGGGTTGGTTCGTCCGGGTGGCCCAGAGGTGCTCCCTGAATCGCTCCGCAAGTAGGCGGCCTGTCTCCCCAATATAGAGGAGGCCACACCGGCTGCAGCGGATGCAGTAGATGATGTGGGTGGAGGTGCAGGTGAATCTGTGGCGGATATGGACGTTTCCCTTGGGGCCTTGGAGAGAAGTGAGGGGGGAGGTGTGGGCGCAAGTGTTGCACCTCCTGCGGTTGCAAGGGAAGGTGCCGGGAGTGGTGGTTGGGTCGGTGGGGGGTGTGGATCTGACAAGGGAGTCGCGGAGGGAGTGGTCTCTACGGAAAGCTGATAGGGGAGGGGAGGGAAATATATCCTTGGTGCTGGGGTCTGTTTGGAGGTGGTGGAAGTGACGGCGGATGATGCGCTGTACATGGAGATTGGTGGGGTGGTAGGTGAGGACCAGTGGGGTTCTGTCCTGGTGGCGGTTGGAGGGGCGGGGCTCAAGGGCGGAGGAGCGGGAAGTGGAGGAGATGCGGTGGAGGGCACCGTCGACCACGTCGGGGGGGAAATTGCGGTCCTTGAAGAAGGAGGCCATCTGTGTTGTACGTAATTTGAACTGGTCCTCCTGGGAGCAGATGCGGCGGAGACGAAGGAATTGGGAGAATGGGATAGCGTTTTTACAGGGGGCAGGATGGGAGGAGGTGTAGTCCAGGTAGCTGTGGGAGTCGGTAGGTTTGTAGTAGAGCACAGGCCTTTGAAAAACTGATTGGGGGCAGATGTTCACAAGTAAATGGACGGCTAAAAAGTGGGAGTCTTTCAGAAATGAGGTAACGAGACTCCCGAGAAAGTATATATTTCTGTTCGGGTGAAAGGAAAGGCTGATAGGTAAGGGAATGTTGGATGGCTAAAGAAATTGAGGGTTTGGTTTAGGAAATGAAGAAAGGATATGTCAGGTATAGACAGCATAGATCGAGGGAATCCTTAGAAGAGTATAAAGATAGTAGGAGTATACTGAAGAGGGAAATCAGGAGGGTAAAAAAGGGGACTTGAGATAGCTTTGGCAAATACAATGGAGGAGAATCCAAAGGGTTTTTGGAAATACGTTAAGGACAAAGTGATATCTAGGGAAAGAAAAAGACTCCACAAAGATTGGCAAGGCGGCCTTTGTGTGGACCCACAGAAAATTAGAGAGATAGTAAACGAATATTTTGCAACAGTATTTACTGCAGAAAAGGATATGGAAGATACAGAATGTTAGGAAGTCGATGTGACATCTTGAAAATTGCCCATTCTACAAAGTAGGAAGTGCTAGATGTCTTGAAACGCATAACGGTGGATATATGGCCAGGACCTGATCAGATGTATCCTAGAACTCTTGTGGGAAGCGAGGGAAGTGATTGCTGGGCCTCTTGCTGGAAGTCCTGAAGAAAGGCTTATGACCGAAACATCGGTTTTCCTGTTCCTTTGATGCTGCCTGACCTGCTGCACTTGTCCAGCAATGTATTTGAAAAGGCAAGGACTGATGAGGGACAGTCAACATGGCTTTATGCGTGGGAGACATGTCTGACAAACTGGATTGAATTTTTTGAAGAAGTAACAAAGCAATTGATGAGGGCAGAGTGGTAGATGAGATCTATATGGACTTCCTTAAGGCGTTCGACAACGTTTCACATGCGAGACTGGTTAGCAAGACTAGATATCACGGGAATGCCGAGGGACAGGATGCACATGTATTTGGAAAGGCAAGGACAGATGAGGGAAAGTCAACGTGGCTTTATGATTGGGAAAACATGTCTCACAAAGTTGATTGAATTTTTTTAACAAGTAACAAAGAAGGTTGATGAGGGCAGATAGACAGATGTGATCTATATGGACATACTTAAGGCGTTCGACAACGATCCCCATGCGAGACTGGTTAGCAAGGTTTGATCTCACGGAAAGCAGGGAGAGTTAGCCATTTGGATACAGAATTGGCTCAAACGTAGAATACAGGGGGTCTTAGTGGAGGGTTGTTTTTCAGACTGGAGGCCTGTAACCATTGGAGTGCCACAAGGATCGGTACTGGGTCCGCTACTTTTCGTCATTTATATAAACGATTTGGATGTGAGCATAAGAGTTATAGTTAGTCAGTTGCAGATGGCACCAAGATTGGAGGTGTAATTAGATTAGATTAGATTACTTACAGTGTGGAAACAGGCCCTTCGGCCCAACAAGTCCACACCGACCCGCCGAAGCGCACCCACCCAGACCCATTCCTCTACATTTACCCCTGCACCTAACACTACAGGCAATTTAGCGTGGCCAATTCACCTAACCTGCACATTTTTGGACTGTGAGAGGAAACCTGAGCACCCTGAGGAAACCCACGCAGGCACGGGGAGAATGTGTAAACTACACACAGTCGGTCGCCTCAGCGAAGAAAGTTACCTCAGAATCCAACAGGATCTTTATCGGACGGGGTAATGGCCTGAGAAGTGGCAGATGGAGTTTCATTTAGATAAATGCAAGGTGCTGAATTTTGGGGAAGCAAATCTTACCAGGACTTATACACTTAATGGTAAGGTCCTAAGGAGTGTTGCTGAACAAAGAGACCTGGACGTGTAGGTTCATAGCTCCTTGCACGTTGAGTCGCAGTTAGAGAGAATCACGAAGAAGGCATTTAGTATGCTTTCCTTTGTACCGGAGTTGGGAGGTCATGTTGCAGCTGTACAGGACATTGGTTCGGCCACTTTTGGAATATTGCGTGTAATTCCGTGCTCCTTCCTATCCGAAAGATGTTGTGAAAATTGAAAGGGTTCAGAAAACATTTGAAAGGATGTTTCCAGGTTTGGAGGATTTGTGCTATAGGAAGAGGCTGGACAGGCTGGAGCTGCATTCGTTACAGCGTCGAAGGCTGAGGGGTGACCATATACAAGTTCACAAAATAATGAGAGGAATGGGGGGTGTATTGATAGACAAAGTACTTTCCCTGGGGTGCGTGAATCCATAACGAGAGGACATAGATTAGGGTGAGAGGGGAAGAATATAAAAGAGAACTAAGGGGCAACTTTACCATGCAGTGTTTGGTACGTGCATGGATTGAGCTGCTGGAGGAAGTGGTGAAGGCTGGTGTAATTGTAACATTTAAAAGACATTTGGATGGGTATATTACTCGGAAGGGTTTGGAGGGATATTGGCCGGGTGCTGCCAGGTGGGACTGGATTGGGTTGATTTAACTGGTCGGCATGGACGGGTTGGACCAAAGGGTCCGTTTCCGTGCTGTACATCTGTATGAATGTTACAGCAATGGACCCGAATCTGAGAACATTCGTCTGGAATGTTACAACAATGGACAGGGGTTTATCCTCGGGTCTTTACTGGCTTTCTCAGGACTAGCCACGTTTAGAGTCGTGAATACAAGCCATTCTGGTGAGTATTCAAGCCGGGTACTATTCCATGCTCACTATTATCGTTTTTCCTGGTAAGTCTATCCCTGTCAATTTTACAGCAATGGTGAAGTTCAAAGCTATTTCTTTTATTTATATTGGCAAAGACGTAAACGATTATCTTCAGTTTCAGTCGTACTCTCCACTTCATTTCCATGAATTACAGACTTCACAATCCTAAACTTCTAAGAAGTAACAATACTGTTCAGAACTTCAAGACAGCCTTTTATCCTGAACTGTTTTATGTCTCTGTATTCTCTGTGTTTAAACTTGCCGACTCCCATCTCCATCATATCCCCAAACTTCATCTCTTCCTCAGTATGTTGCTGAATTAGTCATGATCTACCACTTTGTTAACGATAGATGATATGTCTCCAGTTTTCTTTTGACTACTGTTCCAGTGACAAATATTTGGACCACAAACTGTTCTCTTCAGTGCAGTTCTTTCACAATACTGACTCTTTATCAGAGTAATAATGTTACTGGACGTGAGATTCAGAGGCACAGGTTGTGACTCTAAAGGCATTATTTCAAATACTACAACAACTGATGTCAGAAGTTAAACTCGAATGACAAGAATTGGAATGAAACCACTTTCACTTAATGCAAACAAAAAAAAAACATCAGAATTCCTTTTATTAGTTCACTGATAGCTCTTGTTAGAGAAACTTAACATTATTGCCAAGTTTGAAGTCAGTGTGACTTCATCCAATACAATGGATGGATTCATATTGTCTTGACGAATCGCCTCGTGATCAAGGGTAATTAGTGATGCAGAAAAACTGCTGCCCTTGTCAGTGATACTGACTTCCCGTGAAACAACAACATTTAAAGTGAAATAGCCAAGGAACTGTGAATGCTGGAGATCTGAAATAAAACTCTCCAGCGTTAGAAAGTGTTGGCCACCTCTGTCAGAAGAAAAGCAGATGAAGTTTCGAGTCCAGTCGCCCTGCACAGAACTGAACGCAACCAGGAAAACACATTATTTATGTTGGTATCAGAGATGGTTGGGTTGAAGTTCCATGGTGGTGGAGTGTAAATTAAACGTGTGGAGGAATGCCCAGAAAGGGAAAGTGAGAGTCAGAAACGGGAAAAAAACAAGCAAAGGGATTGCTGATGATGAACTGGAAGGATAATACAATTGGAGGGTAGACTAACATTCCCATCTTTTCCATATTCCTGAATATGATGTCTATTTATGTATATCCCTGTTTAAAGTGAGTTATGTTCCCTCTATCTCCATTGGCATTCGGCAATGCTTGTGCTGGCGTTTTTGTTGCTGAAATGCAGAGAAACGTAATGTTCCATTGTCAACTGCTTCGTTGGAGAGCGGAAATGTTACTGTGGGATGGTGCAGAGGTGTAACGGCTTTCTCAACCAGGAAGAGAAACTGAGGAGAGGGAGGCACTTTCAACACTGAATGCGTGCACCATCGGTATGGGGATTTCACTTGCTCCTGTCATTCTGATTTCAGTGTCGGTTC
This sequence comes from Chiloscyllium plagiosum, assembly GCF_037043375.1. Classification (NCBI taxonomy): domain Eukaryota; kingdom Metazoa; phylum Chordata; class Chondrichthyes; order Orectolobiformes; family Hemiscylliidae; genus Chiloscyllium; species Chiloscyllium plagiosum. The sequence goes on from NW_028270183.1 coordinate 53,780,812, forward strand.
TGTGGATGCTTATCTTGGGTCTGTATTGTCAGATACTGGGTTGATTCCGGGAGACCCGAGGGTATGGGGACCCCACTCTGGACACTGCATGTACAGAATGGCTGGGTCCATGGGAAACAAATGGAGCCGAGACTACACAGAAGGGAAGCTCTGTAAATAGAGAGCAGGAGGCACTGCAATTGTCTCCCTGGGATTTCCAGAAAAATGTTTTCTAAGCTGGACCCATTCCAAGTTTAAAGAGTGAAACCAGTTTGTTTCAAAATTTTGATGGTCACTGAGCTGTATCCCCTCCTTAAGTATAACCTGCAGCGAGTGAGAGGACGGTGCTGACTCTAACCATGGAGTGAACTGGACTGATTCTGGAACTTTCCAGGCAGGAGTGTGTGACATATCCACTATCTCCGGAGTGCAGCCCGCCGCTGTATTCACTGGCTGATAGAAGCCATCTGCCCGCTAACAGGAATGTAGTGGTTCTGTCGCCACAGAGGAAGGTACAGAAACAAACAGAGGAAACAGAGTGAGAGGTGTAAAAGACAAACTTGAGGAAGTTAGAATTAATAAAAATTATGTCTTTGCAAATCTCGTTAAACTGATTTTGGTAAGGTGTTGCGTTTTGATGAGCTATATCACAGAGTACTGAGGAGGCGGAGAACAGAGTCAGTGGAAGAATTATTGATTATTCTTCAAAGTTTGTTAGATTCTGGAAATGATCCTGAAGACTGGAAAACAGCGATTGTAACTATAAATATTTAAAACAGGATGGAAAACGAAAACGGAAATCTAGACATTGGATAGCTTAATGTCAGCTGTGTCGAAAGAAAACATTGGAACCTGTTATAAGCAATGTGTCAACTAGACACTTGAAAAATAATGATATGGTATGGTAGATGCGGTCTAGATTCAGCAACGGGAAATGATCTTTGATAAACCTGCTGGAGTTTGTGGAAATTGTTCGCTGTGACATCGTCAATTGAGAACCAGTGGGAGTGGAGTATTTGAATTTTCATGAGACGCTTGACATAGTTGAATACAGGTGAGTGGGGAATGTTAAATTCCATGGGTATGTAGGTGGGGAATATATACCATATGGATTTTAAAAATGTATAATGGAGTCAACGAAGGGAGTAGTGCATTCTCTGGACTGAAGGTTTGTGGGGAATCAGAAGGATCAGTGTTTTTGCAGTAACTCTTCGCAAGGTCTAAAGATTATTCTGATGTGAACAACAAATATCATCATTTTCTTTATGTTTCTTAATTGGTGAGAGGTTGGGAAGTGCTGCTGTTGAAATGGACCTAGATGTCCTTGGCTATATAAATAATGATCGCCATGCTACCAAGACAGTGCAGAGGAGTTTCACCAGAGCATGATGAAACCATGACGAGACAGTGTAGGAAGTATGTGTTTAATTGGTAGCGCTGAGAGAGAATAACAAGGTGAAACTTGATGGTTATGGACGCACAATCATTATGTCACAAACAGCTGACTAGGGTGAAAATTACATACTTTTCATAAGATGCTCAATTCCCGATAGTTTATGTGCTTGGACAGAGCTTCTTGTCTATTGACAGAGAGGTACAATCTCTGAATGAACTCTGAACACTTTCATGCGAAGTTACTGTGGGACCCTGCACTGAATGTTACTTTGTACGCAAGCCTGTCAGCGGCCAAAACACCTTAATTGTGAAGCTGTTAGTCCCACCACCTGCTGAACTCCAAAGAGACCACGGGTCTGCCTTCTTGGAGATGGAAGACACATTGGAGAATTGTTAAAAGATTGGCTTCATGTTAAATTAACACATATGTACTATGAATAATGCAATCATGTTGAACAAGATGCTGCAGTCTATCTGTGCGGTTCCCGCTCCATTTATTTGTGATGTTGTGGCATTTCTGACACCTTGTGTTCCTGGGTTAGTGACTTGAGAAGTCGAATAATTTCCTCCTGTTCCTTAGTAATTAACTCCGGGTGTGAAATAGTCACTTTCTGATCCCGTGTAAGTGACTCGTGGGAGTGAGCAGAGTCCTTGTCTTCCTGTGTAACAGGCAGGAGGGACAAAATGGGCTATCACTCTTCTTTCCCAGTAGTTTTGAATGGGTTCCCCACATTCTTGTGAACCCAGATTGACGTGTGGAATGAACTCCTCCTTTTACAGTGGAAATGTGCAGTGCTGTTACATTAATGTTACCCAGACTTTAACAGCAGGATATTGAATGTTGTCCAGGTCTTGTTGCACATGGACACAGACTGCTTCAGGAGCTGAAGGGGTCAAATTGTTCTGACCGTTTTGTGACCTTCAGTGAATATCCGCTCTTCGGAGCTGTCTGGACTAAATGGAATGAATGGCCTGCTACCACACTGCAGGGATTCATCTCTGACAAACTGGAGATGCCTGGCCTGAGGAAGATACCCTGGGGATGTCCTGCAGTGATGTGCCACGGCTGCGATGCCCACCGACGATAAACGTTTTCCAATGAGCTATAAATAACGCCAAAGTATGGAGAGGTCACTATCGATTTTCATGAAGTGCAATTCTGCTCAGGCTCCCTGTGTCCCCTCTTTTGTTCCTATCAATAGGTCATCTTGTAGAAGCAGAGAATGTTTTCTTCAAAGAGATGGTAGTGAAAGTCGGGATTTCTCTTCCACAGAGAGTTTGGTGAGCTCAATCATGAAAGGGAACAGTAGTGACCCGCGAGGAACTGTTCTGGGACCTCTGTTCTTTGTGATTTTTGTAAGTGACGTGGATAAGTAAGTGGAAGGGTGGGTTAGTAAGTTTTCCGATGGCTCGAAGGTTCTGGAGTGGTACAGAATGTGGAGGGCTATTGTAGGTGCAACAGGACATTGACAGACTGCAAAATGGTGCTCATAAGTGGCAGATGGAGATCAGCCTTGAAAAGTGTAAAGTGATGCTGCTGCCAGCTCGAATGTGAAACCAGAATACCGAGTTAAAGGCAGGATTTCTGGCAGTGTGGAAAAACTGGACGTTGGTGTCCATGTCAACAGATCCCTCAAAGTTGCCACTCCGGTTGATAGGGCTGTTAAGAAGTCGGATGGTGTGTTGGCTTTCATTAACGGGGTGGGTGGGGGGGTTGGGTTTAAGAGCCACGAGGTTATGCAGCAGCTCTGGACATCCCTGATTAGACCACACTTGGAATATTGTGTCCAGTTTTGGTCACCTCTTGGAAAGGGTGTACAGGAAATTTATTAGGATGTTGCCTGGACTGGAATGCAAGTCTTATGAAGAACAGAGCTCGGACTTTTCTCATTGGAGTGAAGAAGGATGAAAGTTGGCTATGACAGTGGTGTACAAGATGGTGAGAGGCATAAATACAATGGATAGCCAGACCTTTTTGTTTAGGCAGAAATGGCTATCTCAAGTGGGGCATCATTTGGAGGAATGTTTCAGGGAGATGTCAGTGGGAGGTTCTTTACACAGAGAGTGATGGGTATGTGGAATGCACTGCCAGCAGTGGTAGTACAATAGGGACATTTATGCAATGCTTGAATAGGCACGTGGAAGATCGTACAAATTTAGAGCATGTAGGTTAGTCTGATCTTAGATTAGGATAAATGGTCGGCACAACACTAAGGGCCAAAGGGCCTGTACTGCGCTGTACTGTTCTATGTTCTATGTTCTATGAAAGCATTTACACAGACTGTAGATGGATTTTGATCTGTCAGAAAGGTGAGGGCTATGAAGAATCCGGCATGGAAGACGATTTGAGACTGAGAGCAGATCAGCTCTGATCTTAGAGAAGAGTAAGGCAGGCGTGTGTGTTGATTGACATGTTCCTGTTTCTGATGTTCTCACATTATGTTGTTGGAAAGTTAGTGGATGCTATTTTCCTGGATGTTCTGTTATTGAATATTGTAGTCACTGAGAGCAACGGATGTTGTTAGCCATCTCTGGGGAGGTATCTGGGTTGTATTAGCAGTGCAGCTGGGCCGACAACATGACCAACAAATGAAGCACAAGCCCTGCGGAGAGGGCAGGTCTGTAGAGAAACATGAGGGGCTTCTTTCATATCCAGCCTGGGTTTTCCAATTTACACTTTGCACATTTCCCAAACCATGTGTGACAGTCTGGAGGTACAAAAATGTCTTCTCTGTTTCTGTCCACCAGGTGATAGCAGTAAGTGGCCTGCTCCTGACTATCAGGTTTGAAGGACTGAATGGAACACAGAAACATGGGACTGAAGATCAGGAGTGGGTCATCAGAAAGTTTGAACTTTCTCCACCAGGCCGATCAGGTTGCTCTCAGCTCCACTTTCCTGTCTGTACCCCATTATCCATGACTCACTACTCTGTCAAATATTTAGCTAGCTCAGCATTGAATAAATGAAAAGAAACAAATATAACCTAAAATTCTGGAGAAGGGAATTCCCATTTGAAATTCCCTTTTTAGAATTTCTCCTCAGCCCACTTGTAGAATCAGAGAGTCATGCAACATGGACCCTTTACTCCAGCTTGCCCACACCAACCACATATCCCAATTTGATCTAGTCCCATTTGCCGCCATTTGTCCTATATCCCACTGAATCATTCCGATTTATTTATCTAGAACAAAGAAAATTTACAGTCCAGAGCAGCGCCTTCGTCCTCCAAGCCTGAGTCGTTCCAAATGTACTGTCAGAACTTATCAGTCAATTCCAAAACCTCTTTCCCTACCTATTCATACATTCCAGACGCATGTTAAATGCATCTACCGTGCCTGCCTCTACCATCTCTGCTGGCAATGCGTTCCAAACGCCCACCACCCTCTGTGTGAAGTGCTTTCCGCATGTATCCCCCTTAAACTTGCCAGCTCTCTCCTTGAAAACGTGACCTCTCGTTATTGAATCCTTCACCCTGTGAAAGAGCTTATCTCTATCCCTGTCTATATCCTTCATGACTTTGTAGACCTCAATCAGGTCACTCATAAATCTCCTTTTTTGAAAAAAAATAAGCCTAACCTACTCAACATTTCTTCATAGCTAGCATCTTCCATACCAGGCAACATCTATCCAGATATATTCTAAATGTGCAATTCGATCCGCTTTCAACACTTATCTGACAACGTTTTCTGTACACGCACCACCTTCTGCATGAAAAAGATAACTTTACGGTCCCTTCCAAATCTTACCACTGTCACCTTCAATCTGTGCCGTCTAGTTCTGGATTCCCCTACCCTGGGAAAATGATCTTGGACTTTCAGAGTATCCATACCGCTCAGGATTTTATAAACCACTTTCCTGTCACCCCTCAGCCACCGAAATTCCAGGGGAAAAAAGAACCTCAACCTGTTCATCCTCTTCCTGAGGCTCAAACCTTCCAGTACCGGAACATCATTGTAAGTCTTTATTGCGCCCTCTCAACATCCTCCCATCAACACAGCCAACTGAATTGTACGCAGTATTCTTAAAGTGGCCTGACAAGCGTGCTGTACTGGCGCAACATGCCACATCAACTTCGATACTCAATGTTCTGACCGATTAAGTCACGCATGCTAAACGTGTGATTCACCACTCTGTCTACCAACAACTCCACCTTGAAGGAACTATGAATCTGCACCTGTTGGCATCTTTGTTCGTCAACATTCTTCAGGGCACTACCCTGCTATAACTTAACGAAAATTCAAAACGTCTCAAATATCGAACTTAAACTCTATGCACCAGTCCTTGGTGCTTTGATGGTCAACGGTGCTGTTGTACTCTGAGACAATCTTCTTCGCTGTCCACGACACCACTTTTTTGATGTAAACTGTAAACTTTCTAACCATGCCTCCAATATTTATTTCCAAGTCATTTGTATACATGATGAAAAGCAATGAGAGCAGCAATGATTCTTTCAGCGCACCGCTGGCCACAGGCCTCTAGACTGGAAAACAAACTGTAACTTTCAATCCAATTTTGTATCCAATTAGTTAACTTTCCATGTGATCGAACCTTACTGATCTCTCTACGATGCAGAACCTTGTTAAACGCCGTGCTGAAGTCTGTGTAAACTGGGCACACCACAGTGCCTTCGTGAATCGTCTTTGCCACCTCTTCAAAATACTCAATCATGTCAAAGAGACATGATTTCCGTCACGCAAAGGCATGCTGATTATCCCGAATCAGTCCTTGTCTTTCCAAATGCATGTAAATCCAATCCCTCAGAATCCCCTCCAACAACTACAGGACACTGATGTTAGGCTCATTGAGTCGTTAATTTGTCCTGTGTTTGGATCACTGTTCCGTGTTAGATTAGATTACATTACAGTGTGGAAACAGGCCCTTCGGCCCAACACGTCCACCCCGACCCACCGAAGCGCAACCCGCCCATACCCCTACACTTACCCCTACCTAGCACTACGGGCAATTTAGCATGGCCAATTCACCTGACCTGCACATCTTTGGACTGTGGGAGGAAACCGGAGCACCCGGAGGAAACCCACGCAGACACGGGGAGAATGTTCAAACTCCACACAGTCAGTCGCCTGAGGTGGTGAATTGAAACCGGGTCTCTGGCGCTGTGAGGCAGCAGTGCTAACCACTGTGCCACCGTGCCACCCACTAGGTGTGTTCTAGTACTATACCTCCACTGGTCACAAAAATGTTTTAATTAGAACTAGTTTGGTGGTATGACCAATGATAAAGTTCTCATAGTGTGTCAGGGTCAGTGTGAGGAACAAGTCAGGCAGATTTCTTCAATCTGCTAAAATAAACGCACGTGTATGACCAAAACAAGTTTACTCAAACTATGATGGAAAGAAGAGAGACAAGAGGATATTGCAAATATGCACATTGATATTTCATGGTGAAAAATACTGCGGAACACACAAACACACACACACACACACAAACACACACACACATACATACACACACGCACACACACAGACACATACACACAACACACACACACACACGCACACACGCACACATAAACGTGTTTTGTTCAAATGTTGTTCTACTTGTAGAGTCAGAGAGTCGTACAGCATGGAGACAGGCTCCTTCATCCAAACTGGTCCATGTTGACCCGAATGTCCATCCACGCTAACCATTTCCCTACACTTGACGCATAAGCTTCGGAACCTTTCCTATCCATGTACTTGCCCAAATGCGTTTTAAGGATTGTTAATGTAAATGCCTCAACCACTTCCACTGGCAGCTCTTTCCATATGTGTACCACCCCCTGTGCAAAAAAGTTGCCCCTCAGGTTAGCTTTTATTTTTTTCCTCTCTAACCTTAAACTGATGCTTTCTAATCCTACATTGAATTAGATTAGATTACTTACAGTGTGGAAACAGGCCCTTCGGCCCAACAGGTCCAAACCGACCCGCCGAAGCGCAACCCACCCATATCCTTACATTTACCCCTTACCTAACACTACGGGCAATTTAGCATGTCTAATTCACCTGACCTACACATCTTTGGACTGTGGGAGGAAACCGGAGCACTCGGAGGAAACCCAAGCAGACACGGGGAGAACGTGCAAACTCCACACAGTCAGTCGCCTGAGGCGGGAATTGAACCCAGGTCTCTGGCGCTGAGGCAGCAGTGCTAACCACTGTGCCACCGTGCCGCCCACAATTCCTCGATTCCCCAGCTCTTGGTGGGGGGGGGGGCGGGGGGGTGAATCCATTGATCACATCAATGCCTCTCATAATCTTGTACATTATTTTTAACAACCCCCCTTAGTCTCCTATGCTCTAACGAAAAATATCATAGCTTTTACAACCTCTCCCTGTTACTCAGACCATTGGGTAAACATCCTTGTAAATTTCTTCTGCAATCTTTCCAATTTAAAAGATATTTCCTTTACCAATGAGACCACAACTAAACATAACACAAGTTTGGCCTCACCAACGTCCTATATAACTGCAGCATAACTTCCAAACATCTATGGTCCATGCACTGACTGATGAATGGCCGTGTGCCAAAGCCTTCTTCACCGATGATTTCACTTTCAGAGAACCATGCATCTGAATTTCACGGTCCCTCTGTTGCACTATATCATTTAAGGTCCTGCTATTCAACATGAAATTCTTCATTTATTTGACTTTCCAAAATGCAAGACCTCACACATACCTATATTAATCTTCGATCTGACAGTTCTCGACGCAATTCCCCAGGTAATCAAGGTCTTGCTGCAATTTCTTATAACCTTCCTCATTGTCCACAATACCACCTATTTTAGTGTCATCATTAAACATTGTCAGCAATATCATTGATATGGATAACAAACAGCAATGGGCCCAGCACTGATCCCTGAGGCACTCCATTATTCACAGGCCTCCAGCACCCTTCCACTATTACCTTCTGCTTTCTACCATCAAGCTAACTGTCTGTACAATTTGCCAACTCCCCCGGATTCCATATGATCGAACCTCCCCGAAAAGCCGATCAAGGGAACAACATCAAAGGACTCACTAAATTCCAAGGAGACTACTTCTACCGCTCTGCCCTCACCAACCTTCCTGGTTACTTCATCAAAGAGCTCAAAACATTGTGAGGCATCATTTCTCATTCACAATGCCATGCAATATTTCCAGTTTGAAAACAATTACTAATAAGGCATACATGCTTTTAGAAAAATAGGATTTGATTAGGAATAGTTATTATTTATTTCATTAAAAATATTATTAATCCTTATTAAAATATAGAATAAGTATTCCTAATTAAATCATATCTTTCAAATGCATGTATATATTATCCCTCAGCCCTCAAGTAACCTGCCTACCACGGATGTTAGGCTTACTGGTCTATAGTTCCCAGGTTTTTCTGTGCTTCCCTTCTTGCAAAAGGGCACGACATTCGCTACCCTCCACTCTTCTGGGACCTCACCTGTAACTAACAATGATGCAAAAATATCAGCCAGGGCCCGCGTAGTTTCTTCTCTCCCCTCTTGCCATTTTCTTTGATACATCTGGTCAGGACCAGGAGATTTATTCACCTTCATACATACTAATACATCCTACACCTCGTCTACTGTGACATGGGCTATCCCCAAGAAAGCTCCAAGAACTTCCCTAAGCTCCCAAGTCGTCATGTCTTTCTTCACGGTAAACACAGTGGAGAGGTACTCATTGAGACCCTCACCCACCTCCACATATGTTCTACGTATACATACCCACTTTGGTCCTTGAGGGGTCATATTCTAATCATAGCTCTTCTCTTTTCTTTAATATACTTAACCTCTTTGGATTCACCCTAATCTTCTAAACCAAGACTATCTGATACACTCTTTTCTCCCTCCTGATTGCCTTCTTTAAAAAACTCGTTCACTCGTGTAGACCTCCAGGGATTCCCTTGTTCCCAGCTGCCTACACCTGAGCCACGCTTCCTTTTTGCTGCTTAATGCCTCAATATATCTTGTCATCCAGAGTACCCTCTTCCTGCCAACCTTCGCTCTACCCTCGCAGGAACATATAGACCTTGAATTCTAGCCATCTCACTTTTAAAGGCCTCCCACCCGACTGAAGTCCCTTTGCCTGTAAACAAACTACTCCAATCAACCTCTGCAAACTCCTGTCTCATTCTGTCACAATTCACCTTTCCCCAAGTTATAACTTGCATCTGTGGACCAGTTTGTCCCTGTCCATAACTATTTTAAAATGAACACAACACTAATCACCAGTACCAAAATGGTCCCCCACTGTCACCTCACTCACATGTCCTGCTCTCGTTCCCAAGAGTAGATCTAAATTTTCCCCTTCCTGAGTAGGGCACTCTACATATTGCTTGGGAAACGTTCCTGAAAGGGTTTAATCGATTCACCCCATCTTAACCCTTACTTTTTGTCAGTCCTAGTCTATATTAAGAAAATTACAATCTCCTACTATGCCAATCCTATTGCGCCTGCAAGTCTCCCCAGTCTCTCTACGTACTTTTGTTTCTCTAATTCTCCGTTTTCTATTTGGTGAACTCCTGTACAATCCCAATAATATCACCATCCCTTTCTTATTTCTTAGCTCCACCCGCAAAGTCTCAATGGATGATCCATCTGTTATTTTATCTGATCACTTTTGTGATCGCGACATGATCAAAAATGCAACGGCCTTCCCATCCTTCCACCATCTCCGTCCCTCCTGAAACCCCGGTGCACAAACACATTAAGCTGCCAGTCCTGTCCCTCTCACGTAACTATCCACGCCCTGTTAGTGCTCTTGCATTGAAACAGATACAATTTAATCCTAAATGTTTTCTTTGCTGTGTGTCATGTTCCAGCCTGACCTGTATCTTCACTTTACTGTTTTTGATTACTGATCTCCTTCCAGCTTTATACTGCTGTTGAGGATCCCATGCCTTCCCCCACTCCAGCCCATCTCGTTGAAACTCTCCCTTGTCGCACGAGCTAATCTGCCTGCCACGGTATTGATCCCCCTCCAGTTCAGGTACATCCCGTCTTTCTTGAACAGGTCACCTCTGTCCCACAAAAGATCCAATGATCGAAAACTCTGAATCCCTATTCCCTGCATCAATTCTTTAGCCATCCATTCTTCTGCCATATCCTCCTGTTCTTAGCCTCACTAACACGAACCATTCGAAATAATTCTGAGATTACCACTGTTGTGGTACTGGCTTTTATTCTAAATCTCTACAATCATTCTGCAGAACCTCATCCGTATTTCTACCTATATCATTTGTACGAACGTTCACAATGACTTCTGAGCGCGCCCCATCCCCGTGAGAACGTTTTGCAGCCGCTCCAAGTCATCCTGGACCCTGGCACATGGGAGGTTCCCCACCATCCTGGATTCACATTTGCAGTCAAAAATTCCTATCTGTCCCCCTCTCTATCTAGTCTGGATAATTATTTCTGAAGTTGTTCTGCCTGCACACACTTCTGACAATAGGATTCCTTCCTGGAACAGTTGGGTTTGGCTGAATGGCTTTGCTTCAGGCAAGTAGTGATTCCAATGAATCCTCATCAAGTATCCTCCATAGTGGATTTTCTGGACTTTCTTTTTTTCGCTCGCACGTATTGCTCTGATGAGAGACAGGGAAAGAGAAAGGGAGTAATACAATGTTCCTTCTCAGTCAGGTTACATCTTTCCTTTTCTGAGTTGAATTCGTAACGTTATCAGATCCTAAACTGGGCCATGTCTGAACATTGTCTGAACTAGATGCTTCTACCACATTCCCTGCTCCACGCAGGTGTCTCATTGCTACTGTCATGCACAGAATAATTTCAAAAACAAAAAAATGCCCCTACTTGATTTGAAGATGTGTTTATATGTGCCTGAGTAATTTAAAAGTAAAACGTTTAATCTCTTCACAGTATTTGTTAAAATATATGTGTCTTATTCAACAAATGCAGAAATTACTGGAAAATCTTGGCGATCTGGCAGCATAAATGAAGAGAAATCAGAGTTAACGTTTCCGCTCCAGTGTACCTTGCCTCCGAACATCTTTTATCCTTAAATTAATTCCCCAGTTTTATTCTCCCACATGAGAGGAAAAGCGATCAAGTATTCACCATGATCTTATATGGTAAATAAGAACATCTCTCATTCTCCGGCCTAAATTGTTAATCCTTCATAACATAATGCCTTCATCCCAAGACCGAGTAAACACAGACATTTTTGAAAATTGATCAAGCAATTTTGCACTATTTTACTGTTTAGTTGATCATTGCTTCAAACATTAGATGTCGTCTCAGCGATGCCCCATTCAGATGCAGTAAAATGTTCCACATTAAATATGATACCCTTTGTCAGAAGCAGCATCATTCAACTTAACTTCCAAATCACTTGCTGCATCTGCAGATTAACCTGATTTGATTCATGTATCTGTAATATGGAAACCGCCTGTATCACAGAGTTCTGCAATCTCTCTCAATTTAAATTGATTACCATTGTTTTATCCTTCCTGCCAAAACAGACAATTCACCTTATGTTATTTCTACTCACTAACCTTCCCTGTCTATATCATGTTGCAGACCCACTACCTCCATTTGACGATACATTGAATGACCATCTTGGTGTATGCACTAGTTGAGCTACAAGCTATTCAGTCCCTTCTCTCAGAACTTTGATAATGATTATTGATCATTGATGATCCCACAGTGATCTCTGAGGCACTCCACCAGTTACAGCTTTGGAACCTGAAATTTAACATTCATCTCTACTCTCTATTTACTGTTAGCGACAGTTTTCCTGTTCCTGTGCAGCAGCTCATGCGGTTTGAATGGCCTACTCCTGAGCTGTTGAATGTACTCAGCGTGCTGAATTACTTCATTCTATATTCCTGTGCAACTCCTTCGAGGGGCAAAATTGTCTCCTCCCGTATCATTGTAACAAGTTTGTGTGGCTGAATGGGGTGGTCCTCTACCCTGTAGCAGCCTCAAGGGGTGGATTGAGGAACAACATTTGCTGTGGAGAGAGCAGTATATCTCTATGACAGCCTCGCGGGATATATTGAGAGAGCAACACATGAGGTAGAGGCAGCAGTATGTCTCTGTAACAGCCTCGAGGGTGGATTGAGTGAACAACATATGGGGTAGGGGCAGCAGTATATCTCTGTAACAGCCTCGAGAGTGGATTGAGGGAAAGATAGATGGGGCATGGGAAGCAGTATATCTCTGTAACAGCCTCGAGAGTGGATTGAGGGAACAACGGATGGAGTAGGGGCAGCAGTATTTTCTCTAACAGCCTCGAGGATTGGAACTGGGAGAAGAACAGATAGGGTGGGGCAGCATTATATCTCTGTAACAGCCTCGAGTGCTGGAATTGAGAAAATAACAGATAGGGTAGGGGCAGCAGTATGTTTCTGTAACAGCCTCGAGGGTGGATTGAGGGGAAAATAGATGGGGTAAGGACAGCAGTGTATCTCTGTAACAGCCTCGAGAGTGGATTGAGGGAACAACAGATGGGGTAGAGGCAGCAGTATATCTCTGTAACAGCCTCGAGAGTGGATTGAGAGAACAACAGGTGGGGCAGGGGCAGTAGTATATCTCTGTAACAGCCTCGAGGGTGGATTGAGGGAACAACAGATGGGGTAGGGGCAGCAGTATTTCTTTGTAAAGCCTCGAGAGTGGATTGAGAGAACAACAGATGGGGTAGGGGCATCAGTATATCTCTGTAACAGCCTCGAGACGGTATTGAGGGAGCAGCAGATGGGGTAGGGGCAGCAGTATATCTCTGTAACAGCCTCGAGACGGTATTGAGGGAGCAGCAGATGGGGTAGGGGCAGCAGTATATCTCTGTAACAGCCTCGAGAGGGTATTGAGGAAACAACACTTGGGATAGGGGCAGCAGTATATTTCTGTAACCATGATTTGGAGATGCCGGTGTTGGACTGGGGTGTACAAAGTTAAAAATCACACAACACCAGGTTATAGTCCAACAGGTTTAATTGGAAGCACACTAGCTTTCGGAGCGACGCTCCTTCATCAGGTGATTGTGGAGGGCTCGATCGTAACACAGAATTTATAGCAAATATTTGCAGTGTGATGTAACTGAAATTATACATTGAAGAATTGATTGTCTGCTAAGCCTTTCATCTGTTAGAATACAGTGATAGTTTCACTTCTTTCATGTGTAAATCACAAAACCCTTTTTTTTAAAAGTTGCATTCTCAGGTGACCTGCAACACATTATCAATGAGGATGAGCACCTCACCAAGACTTTCCCCACACCTCCACTACTTGCCTTTAAACAACCGCCAAACCTCAAACAGATCATTGTTCGTAGCAAACTGCCCGGCTTTCAGGACAACTCCATACAACCCTGTCACGGTGGACGCTGCAAAACGTGTCAGATTGTGGACATAGATACCACTATTACGCGTGGCAACACATCCCACCGTGTAAATGGCAGGTACTCATGTGACTCAGCCAACATTGTATATCTTATACTTTGCAGGCAGGGATGTCCGGAGGCATGGTACATTGGGGAAACAGAGCAAAGGCTACGACAACGGATGAATGGGCACCGCACAACAATCAACAGACAGGAGGGTTCCCTCCCAGTTGGGGAACACTTCAGTGGTCCAGGACATTCAGCCTCGCACCTTCGGGTGACCATCCTCCAAGGTGGACTTCGGGACAGGCAGCAGAGGAAAGTGGCCGAGCAGAGGCTGATAGCTAAGTTCGGTACCCAAAGGGATGGCCTCAACCAGGAACTTGGGTTCATGTCACATTACAGGTGATAACCATTGCACTACACACACATACACAGATATTCCTACACACACACACACTGACATACACACGGTCACCGATACACACAGACGCGCACACAGACACCCACACACACCCTTATAGACACACAGACTCCCACACATGCACCCCCTCACAGACTTAAGACACTCTGCACTCACTACACACACACACACACACACACACACACACATACGCACTTTCTCACACTCACAACCCCCACCCCAGACAGAGACACACACAGACAGACAAAGACCCACATGCACACATATATTTTGTGTGGTGATTTTTTTTGGTACTTTCAGAGTTACAGTGCATTTTGCTCAAAAACCACATACATTCATGTAGAACTCTCAGCTCAAAAACTGCATGAATTTATGTAAACTCTGTTATCTCACTTTTTAGATTGGAATGAATCTAAACATCAGGTCATAGACAGAGAACACAGGGGGCTTACACCTGTAACATATTGTCTAGCTATGATCATTGTTAACAGCTGACCCGAGAATGCAACTTTAAAAAAAAGGGTATTGTGAAACTATCACTGTATTCTAACAGATTAGATTACTTACAGTGTGGAAACAAGCCCTTCGGCCCAACAGGTCCACACCGCTCCGCCGAAGCGCAACCCACCATACCCCTACATTTACCCCTTACCTAACATTACAGGCAATTTAAATATGGCCAATTCACCTGACCTGCACATCTTTGGACTGTGGGAGAAAGCCGGAGCACCCGGAGGAAACCCACGCAGACACGGGGAGAACGTGCAAAGTCCACACAGTCAGTCGCCTGAGGCGGGAATTGAACCCGGGTCTCTGGCGCTGTGAGGTAGCAGTGCTAACCACTGTGCCACCGTGCCGCCCACCTAGACGAAAGGCTTAATAGACAATCAATTCTTCAATGTATAATTTCAGTTACATCACACTGCAATTTTTTGCTATAAATTCTGTGTTACGATCGAGCCCTCCACAATCACCTGATGAAGGAGCGTCGCTCCGAAAGCTAGTGTGCTTCCAATTAAACCTGTTGGACTATAACCTGGTGTTGTGTGATTTTTAACTTTATTTCCGTAAGAGCCTCGAGGATGGATTCAGGGAGCAACACATGGGATAGGGGAGCGGTTGGCCATTCTGCTGCTCGATTCAGAATGCTCATAGCTCATCCTATTGTGTCTGACCATCTGTCTCCTGTCTGTTCCCAATAAACATTGACTCTCCTGTCTAGCAAAGATCAGTCGAGCTTCGCCTTGAATATATTTAATAACTGAGTCGTCACTGTTCCCTGAAGATGAGGGCACCACGGCGAGCACAACACTCAAGTGCAAAGGACACCCTTATTTCATTGCAAGACCCATTTTTTTCAAAAACTGTGTTGACTTAACATCGGATAGATTTGAGAAAAATCAATACAGTAATTCAGAACAAATATAAATAATTTAGCCTTCCAACCTGCCCCACATTCCCACTGACTCTTTCCAATCAAATATGTATCAAACCCAGCCTCAGCTGCTCTCACAGGAAAAGAATGCCAGGTAGCATAACACCACATGAGCATTAAATAAAGGAGCATAATTGGGCCATTCGGCCCATCGATTCTAATATGCCTTGTAATAATTCTTTTATGTGTTCCTCAAACTCAATCTTCTGCCTTCTTCCGACAATGCTTGATCCCCTTACGAATCAAAAACTTATCTATTTTTGTCTTCCTGACACTCGTGTCTGTGTCTCCGTATGTATGTATTTGTTTGCGTGTCCATGTGTTTGTTATTTGAGTATTTGTGTGCCTACATCTGTGAGTCTGTGTATGAGCCTGTGTGTTTATTTCTGTGTTTGTATCTATTTGTGTGTATGCCTATATCCTTGTGTATATTTTTTATGTTTGTATATTGGAGTGTTTACCAAAATATCTGTGTATGTCCACGTCTGCAGCTCTGTACAATGTGTAATCTGTTCTTTTGGGAGTGAGAGAGCTTACTTTGCAACTGACAGTGGGTTTAAAGTGAGATTGTCCTTCAATGAACTTTGCTCCTTACTCGGTTGGCAGGAAGTAGATGTTTCAGGATCTCCACACGAGGCGTCCCAGTCCTCTCTGGTTCGTACCAGGGCCCTCCTCACATAGCGGGGTAGGGGGGTGAAGGAACTAATATCGGGCACTCCACCACTCGGCTTGGCCCTTTCTGTCCTATTCCAGGCTGTTTCTCGTGGAATGGGAGAAAGGGAGGGAGGGAATGTGGGAGATGTTGCCCCTGCTGTTAATACTGATGTAGGTGGAGGAGGGAAGGATGAGGTGTCCGAGGGAGTCACAATATTGTATCCATGTAGTATTATTAATGTGGTGGGTATTGCGTCGGTGACAGAAAAAAGAAAGTGGGGGAGGGAATCCAATAGCGGGAGTGGTAGTGTTTGAGCCTTATTTGGAAATCGAGCATGAGCCTTGTTCGGGGCTCGGTGCTGTAACAGATACAGACTGATGTGAGGAAGCAGGGAGAATACGGTGACACTTGTCCTGGCAGAGCAGATAGCATATTGATGCTTGTTCTGTATTGCTGGACATTTCATCAGATCATCTAAGCGCCGAGGTGAGCCTCCCCAAATATCAAAGACCCTGTCCCTCAGCTTCTACATATTCAGTGTTGTTGGATCTTACAAATAACTAGGAGAAGAAAACATTGCTGTGTTACATAGACTCTGTCCCTCAGCTTCTACATATTCAGTGTTGCTGGATCTTACAAGTAGCAAGGATCAGCAAATATTGCTGTGTTACATATCTAAACCAATACTGTCGTGCAAATATTTTGCTCAGGAAATTAGTTGTGCAAGCGTATTCAAGGGGAAGCAAAGGCCGAGCGGTGCTACTGCTGGGATTGTAACACCAAGTTTTACCTTGTAACACCAAGACCCAGCGAATGCTGGGGCCAGGGTTTGAATCCGGCCCTTACAGGTGGTGAAATTTTAATTCAGTAAGAATCTGGAATCAAGGGTCACTGATAACCAGGAATCGATTGTTGGGAAAATTCAGCTGGTTCACTAATATCCTTTGGGGTAGGAAACTGCTGTCTTCACCTGGTCTGGCTACATGTGACTCCAGACCCACAGCAACGCGTTTGACTCTGACCTGCCCGCTGGCATGGGCAACAAATCTTGATTATTCAGCGACCCCCTCATCCTGTGAATGAGTAAGAAATAATCGTGGGTGCTACAGAAGTAATGGATGGTGTCAAATTGCATATGAACTGCGTTAACTAAGTGACTGCAAATGTTGTGAAAAATTAATTCCATAAGTGTATATCAGGTAGATTGAAGAGTATGTTGTGAACCATGGTAGAGAACAGGCTATTTCGCATTTGGTGTTGTGTACTAACCATGCTCTGTGGAATAGTGATATTAAAATATTGCATTTTGCATGACGTCTGCATACATTATCGAATGTCTGAACATTCTGGTCAGACGTCATGGAAGCGTGGAGGCTTGAGGGCCAAGCTCGCTCCAATGAATTGGGTAAGTACAACATAAACTTCAATGGGAAACAAGCAATGACTTTTAGAGTCAGGAGACAGGCCCTTCGACGGAACATGGTCCATTCCGAGCAAAATGTCCATCCACGCTAATCTCATTTCCCTGCTATTGCCCGTATCCTTCTCACCCTTTCCAATCCGTATATTTGTCCAAATGCCCTTTAAATGTTGTTAATGTATCCGTCTCAACCACTTCTAGTGGCAGCTCATTCCATGTGCATACCATTCTGTGTGTAAAAATTCTGCTCATCAAATTCCCTTTTATTCTTTCCCCTCAGGCCTTAAACCGATGCCCTCCAATCTGTGATTGCCCAACTCTGGGAAAAACGACTGAAAGCATTCACTCTATCCATGCTTGTCATGATCTTACACCCTACAGTATGATCCCCCCTCAGTCTCATACACGCGAAAGTAAAAAGACTTAACTTGTCCAACCTCATTCTATTATTCAGATCGTTAAGACCTCGTCAACATCCTTCTAAATTTCTTTTGCATTCTTTCCAGTTTAACGACATCCTTCCCTTAGCAAAGTGAATAAAACTGAACATAATGCTACAAGTAGCATTATGTAGACAGGCCAACAAGAGGTGAGGTATGTAGACAGGCCAACAAGAGGTGAGGCCATACTGGATTTGGTTCTGGGTAACGAACCAGGCCAGGTGTTAGAATTAGAGGTAGGTGAGCACTTTGGGGATAGTGACCATAATTCGGTGAATTTTACTCTCGTGATGGAGAGGGATAAGTGTGTACTACAGGGCAAGAGTTATAACTGGGGTCAGGGAAATTATGATGCAGTGAGGCATGACTTAGGATGTGTGGCTTGGAAAAGTAGACTCCAAGGCAAGAGTGTAAATGATATGTGGAGCTTGTTCAAGGAGCAACTATTGAATGTCCTTGATAATTATGTACCTGTGAGGCAGGGAGGAAAGGGTCGTGCGAGGGAGCCGTGGTTTAATAAGGAATTGGAATCCCTTGTTAAATGGAAGAGGGCAGCCTATCTCAAGATGAGACGTGAAGGTTCAATTGGGGCGATTGAGAGTTATAGGGTAGCCAGGAAGGACCTGAAGAGAGAGCTAAGAGCAGCAAGGAGGGGACATGAAAGGTCCTTAGTCGGTAGGATTAGGGAAAACCCTAAGGCTTTCTATAGGTATGTTAGGAATAAAAGAATGACTAGGGTAGGAATGGGTCCAGTCAAGGATAGCAGTGGGAAGTTGCGTGTGGAGGCGGAAGAGATTGGGGAGACACTGAATGAATACTTTTCTTCAGTATTTACTCAGGAACAGGGCATTGTCGTCGATGTGAATACTGAGTCACAAATAAGTAGAATGGATGGCTTTGAGGTATGTAGAGAAGAGGTGTTGGAAATCCTGGAAAAGGTGAAAATAGATAAGTCCCCTGGGCCTGATGGCATTTATCCTAGGATTCTCTGGGAAGCAAGGGAGGAGATTGCAGAGCCATTGGCCTTGATTTTTATGTCCTCTTTGTCTACAGGAGTAGTGCCAGAAGACTGGAGGATAGCAAATGTGGTTCCCTTGTTCAAAAAGGGGAGTAGGGATAACCCTAGTAACTATAGGCCGGTGAGTCTCACTTCTGTTGTGGGCAAAGTCTTAGAGAGAATTGTAAGGGATAGGATTTATGCACATCTGGATAGGAATAATGTGATCAAGGATAGTCAGCATGGTTTTGTGAAGGGCAGGTCGTGCCTCACAAACCTTGTTGATTTCTTTGAAAAGGTGACGAAGGAGGTTGATGTGGGGAAAGCGGTAGATGTGGTATATATGGATTTTAGTCAGGCGTTTGATAAGGTTCCCCATGGTAGGCTACTGCAGAAAATACGGAGATATGGCATTGAGGGTGAGTTGGAGGTTTGGATTAGGAATTGGCTGGATGGAAGAAGACAGAGGGTAGTAGTTGATGGCAAAGTTTCTTCATGGAGTGCTGTCACTAGCGGTGTTCCGCAAGGATCTGTTTTGGGACCATTGCTGTTTGTCATTTTTATAAATGACCTGGAAGAGGGGTTAGAAGGTTGGGTGAGCAAGTTTGCGGATGATACGAAAGTCGGAGGAGTTGTTGACAGTGAGGAAGGATGTGGCAGGTTACAGCAGGATATAGAGAAGCTGCAGAGCTGGGCAGAAAGGTGGCAAATGGAATTCAATGTAGCTAAATGTGAGGTGATTCACTTTGGGAAGAATAACAAAAAGATGGGGTACTGGGCTAATGGTCGGATACTTGGTAGTGTGGATGAGCAGAGGGATCTTGGTGTCCATGTACACAGATCTCTGAAAGTTGCCACCCAGGTAAATAGTGCGGTGAGGAAGGCATATGGCGTACTGGCTTTTATTGGTAGAGGAATTGAGTTCCGGAGTCCTGAGGTCATGATGCAGTTGTATAAAACTCTGGTGCGGCCGCATCTGGAATATTGTGTGCAGTTTTGGTCGCCATACTATAGGAAGGATGTGGAGGCACTGGAACGGGTGCAGAGGAGGTTTACCACGATGTTGCCTGGTATGGAAGGAAGATCGTATGAGGATAGACTGAGACACTTGGGGCTGTTTTCATTAGAGAAAAGAAGGTTAAGGGGTGATTTGATTGAGGTGTACAAGATGATTAGGGGGTTAGATAGGGTTGAGAGTGTGAACCTTTTCCCGCGTATGGAGTCGGGTATTACAAGGGGGCATAGCTTTAAATTAAGGGGGGGTAGATATAGGACTGAAGTTAGGGGTAGGTTCTTCACTCAGCGAGTCGTAAGTTCATGGAATGCCCTGCCAGCAGCAGTGGTGGACTCTCCCTCTTTATGGGCATTTAAGCGGGCATTGGATAGGTATATGGAGGACAGTGGGTTAGTATAGGTTAGGTGGGCTTGGATCGGCGCAACATCGAGGGCCAAAGGGCCTGTACTGCGCTGTATTCTTCTATGTTCTATGTTCTATGTTCTATGTTCTATGTTCTATGTTCCATAAGTATGGCCTCACCATTGCCCTGTATAAATGCAACATAACTCTATAAATTCGATGTTCAGTGCTCTGACTGATGAAGGCCAGTGTGCCAAAAGCTTTCTTCACTGTCCTGTCTACCTCTGAATCGACTTTCAGAGAACGATGCACCTGAATTCCAAGGTATCTCTGTTGCACTGCATTCTCTATGACCCAAACAATCACCATGAAACTCCGACCTTGATTTGACTTTCAAAAATGCAAGAACTTACATTGATCTGTATTAACATCCATTTGCCATTTTTCAGCCCACTTCCCCAGCTGATCAACGTAGTGCTGTAATTTCTGAAATTTCTGATAACCTTCCTCACTCCCCATGATGCTGCCCATCTTAGTGTCATCTTCAAACTTACAAATCATGCCTGAACATTCGCATCTAAATCATAGATATATGAAATATGTAGTGGTCCCAGCACCAACCCTTGAGGCATTCTCCTCGTTACAGGCCTCCAGTCTGGCAATCATCCTTCCAGTATTACCCTCTACTTCCCACAATCAAGCCAATTGTATATCCAGTTAGACACCTCCCTCTTAATTCCATGCAATCTAACCTTCCAGAGCAGCGTACCATGTGGAAACGTATTGAAGATTTTACTGAAATCCATAGATACTACGTATACCATTGCTTGTCACTTCATGAAAGAACACAAACAAATTTGTGAGCCATTATCTTCCAGGCACAAAGCCATGCTGACTTTGATGAAGGACCTTTGCCCAAAACAGTGATTTCATGCTCCGAAACTGCTGTGATTTCCAGTCCCGCTCTTATTTTATTCATAAACACACTGTGTCTTTCCAAATGCATGGATATCTTATCTCTCAGAATCTTTTCAAGTAACTTAACCACTAGATTTTAGGTTTATTGGTCTATAGTTCTCAGAGGTTTTTTGTAGCCCTTCTTGAATTAGGGCACAGCATTCGTTAACCTCCAGTCCTCCTTGACCTTATCAGTTGGCCAGCGATGATGCAAAAGTGCCAACCAGGACAACCACAATTTCTTCTCTGTCTTCCTACAGTGTTGCTAAATACAGTGGGGTGAGGAAGGCATATGGCGTACTGGCTTTTATTGGTAGAGGAATTGAGTTCCGGAGTCCTGAGGTCATGATGCAGTTGTATAAGACTCTGGTGCGGCCGCATCTGGAATATTGTGTGCCGTTTTGGTCGCCATACTATAGGAAGGATGTGGAGGCACTGGAACGGGTGCAGAGGAGGTTTACCAGGATGTTGCCTGGTATGGAAGGAAGATCGTATGAGGAAAGACTGAGACACTTGGGGCTGTTTTCATTAGAGAAAAGAAGGTTTAGGGGTGACTTGATTGAGGTGTACAAGATGATTAGGGGTTTAGATAGGGTTGACAGTGTGAACCTTTTCCCGCGTATGGAGTCGGGTATTACAAGGGGGCATAGCTTTAAATTAAGGGGGGGTAGATATAGGACTGAAGTTAGGGGTAGGTTCTTCACTCAGCGAGTCGTAAGTTCATGGAATGCCCTGCCAGCAGCAGTGGTGGACTCTCCCTCTTTATGGGCATTTAAGCGGGCATTGGATAGGTATATGGAGGATAGTGGGTTAGTATAGGTTAGGTGGGCTTGGATCGGCGCAACATCGAGGGCCAAAGGGCCTGTACTGCGCTGTATTCTTCTATTTCTGGTCAGGGCCAGGAGATTTATAGAAATACTGCAAAGTCTGAAAAATATGTCTATTCATTTCAGATGCAAACACCAAAGAAAGTGAAGTGATTTAATGGTAGTTAACATAACAAATTAAAAATATATTAAATATAGGAAGTGACTTCAGATGAATTCCAGATATTGTGGAAACCTGCGAATTCTCAAAAATTGACAATCGAGAATGGAGGACCATGAAACTGACAAGGAAATCAAAAAGTGAACATGTGTGCTAACAACCAGGAACACAAACATTGCATAAATTGCCGATCTATATTTGAAAGGACACAAATTAAAACCAAGGTTAAATGTGGAAATTTATAAACTGGAGAAGAATGTTTGTTCTGGAGAACAGGGAAATGGCGAAGAAAATAACCCGTTACTTTTCATTTGGAGGAAGATCCACAAAATCACCCAGAAATACCAAGTGAAACGAAAGGCACAAAGTTATTTATATCAGTAGCAATGTAGTACTTGCTCAAGTAGCTGGATTGAGCATTACTAACTCTGACGAAACAGATGGAATTCATATCAAAATGTCAGAACTAAATCACCAATCGAAGTATTAATTGCACTGTCGATGACTGTGTTTTATTTTCCTGTGCATTCTGCAGAGGCCGGAAGACCATTTTGGATAAATGGAATGTAATAAACGTGAACCAAACACTACAAATGAATGGAAGGGATCCAAACAGCTACAAAGGGAAGAAGAGGCAGTGTGAAGAATTACAGACCAATTAACTTGACACCTGCAGAGAAACTGTTGGATTCTACAAAACAGGATATGATATTGGATATTTAGAAATTAACAGCAACAATGGAGATAATCCGTATATATTTCTGACTGTGAAATCGTACTTGACAAACTTCGGAATTGTTTGAAGTTGTTTCTTACAGCACAGATAGAGGGAAACCAGAAGGAATGGCATATTTTGGATTTTCGGAAAGCTTTCTGTAAGAACTCAAACAGTGAGTTCATAAATGCAATTAATGTGAAGGGTATTTGGAGGAATGTATGTAAGTGGAAAGTTAAAATTTGGTTCTCCTTCATTTAAGGGTGTTAGAACATGGATGAAAATACATGTTGAAGCAGTTTCACAGCGTGTTGGTGAGGCGGTACCTGGATTATTGAGTCCAGTTTTGGTGACCGAATCTGAGAAAGAATATATTTACCACAGAGGAAGTGCAATGGACATTCTCAGAATTAATCCCTCAGAAGGCGAGATTGCGTGATGTCAAAACTCTGCCTGTGTTCTCCAGAGTTTCAAAGAATGGGTGGTGGGTCACAATGAAATTTAGAAAATTCATAAACACATGACAAGTTGGAAATTAACAGAATGCTTCCCTGGCAGTCTAATCCACATTCAAGGCAAATCATGGCAGCATCTGGGACAGGCTATTTGAATCAGAAATAAGAAGGCAATTCTTCACATGGACGGCACTGACTAACACAGAGGCATTTATATACTGCAATTGCCCTTCTCATGTGGTTGAAGATGTCCTGCAATGCATCTCATCCACGTCCCGCACGTCCGCCCTCAAACCCCAATCTCTAAACGCAACAAGGACAGAGCCCCTGGTCTACACCTTCACCCTACCAAACTTTGCATAAACCGCATCATCCGCCGACATTTCAGCCACATCTAAATGGACCCCAGTACCAGGGATATATTTCTCACCCCAACTCTTTCCCATTCCGCAAAGAAAGTTCCCTCAGTGACTACCTGGTTCAGTCCACGCCACCCAACAACCAACCCTCCCCTCTTGGCACCTTTCACTGCCACTGCAGGAATCACAAAGCCTGCGCCCATACCTACACCCCCCCCCCGCCTCCAACCAAGGCTCAAAAGGATCTTTCCACATTCATCAATGTTTCACCGATGTCATTTATTGTATCTGTTGCTCCCGATGCGTTCTCCTTTACATTGGCGAGACTGGACGCCTTCTCACAGAGCAATTTAGGGAACCTCTCCGGGACACCAGCACCAACAAACCCTACCGCCTCATGGCCCAACATTCCAGCTCCCCTTGCCGAGGACATGCAGATCCTGGCCTTCCTCCACCGCGACACCCTCATCATCCGACGCCTTGAGGAAGAACACCTCATCTTCCACCTTGGAACACTTCAATCCCAGAGCATCAATATGTACTTCACCAGTTTTCTCATTTGCCCTCTCCCCACCTTTACCCTATTCCAACCTTCCAGCTCAGCCCAATTCTCATGACCTGTTCTAACTGCGAATCTTTCTTCACACCTATCCCTCTACCCTCCTCTCTGACGTATCATCTTCATCCCCACGTCCATCCATCCATTGTACTCTTGGCTACCATCTCGCAGCCCCACCCACTCCCATGTATCTCTCCACCGTGGAGGCTCCCTGCCTTCATTCCTGATGAAGGACTTTTTCCCGAAACGACGAGTTTCCTGATCCTCAGATGCTGTCTGACCTACTGTGCATTTCCAGCACAACTCTAATCTAGACTCTGATCTCCAGCATCTGCAGTCCTCACTTTTGACTAACACAAGGGCATGGAAACCTGTTGGCAGGACAAGATTAGGAAGAAGTCCCAGATAATCTACAAGTGTGCCAAGCTGAACAGAATATCCAAGGAACAGTTTGGACCCATTGGTGATTTATCAAACTTCATCCAAATCAACTTAGTGTTAGGAGACAGAGGGTAGTGATAGAAGGCTGTTTGTGTGACTGGAGACCGGTGTCCAATGGCGTACCACAGGGATCAGTGCTGTGTCCCTTATTATTTGTGATTTGGAGGTGCTGGTTTTGGACTGGGGTGGATGAAGTTAAAACTCACACAACTCCAGGCTACAGTCCAACAGGTTATTTCGGAGACAATAGCTTTCAAAGCGCACAACCTACTGTTGAAGATGCAGCGATTCAAAAGCTAGCGCCTCCGAATTAACCTGTTAGACTATAACCTGGTGTTGCATGATTTTTAACCCAATCATTTGTGGTATGCATAAATGGTACAGCTGTGAATATGGACGGTGATGGTGGGAGTGTGATAAGTAAGTCTGTGTTTGATACAAAGATTGGCCAGTGATTGGCACTGACGGGGAAGGCTTTATGTTACTCGAAAATCCAGATTGAATGGTCAGATGGGCAGACCAATTGCAGATGGAATGTAACCCTGATAAATATGAGGCGATGCACTATGGAAGAAGGAACAAATAGGCGAGTACTTGATGAACGGGCACACACTACGATTCTCAGAGGGTGCTTCTCCACAGATCCCTGAAATGAGATTAAATAGGTTCATGCACAAGTTGAGAAAGCATAGTAGCGGGAAACATAGGCTTTGTTAATCGAGGAATAGATAATAAGAGCTATGTGAAACTTTGTTTTGGCCATTATGGAATACTGGGTGTAGTTCTGGGAGCCATATTGCAGGAAGGATGTGATTGTACTGGAGTGGTTGCAGAGGAGATTCATTAGGATGTTCCCTGGGATGGAGTATATCAGCTATGGAGAGATGTTGGATATGTTTGAGTTGTTTAATTTAGAGGAGAAAAGGCTGAGGGGGACGTGATTCAGAAGGATAAGATTACGAGGGACAGTGACAAGGTAGATAGACAGATGGGCGGCACGGAGGCATAGTGGTTAGCAATACTGCTTCACAGCTCCAGAGATGTGGGTTCATTTCCCACCTCAGGCAGCTGTCTGTGTAGAGTTTGCAAATTCTCCCATTGTCTGCGTGGGTTTCCTCCTATTGCACCAAAATGTGCAGGTTAGGTGAATTGGCTATGCTAAATTGACCGTAGTGTTAGATGTAGGGGAATGGGTCTGGGTGGGTTGCTCTTTGGAGGGTCGGTGTGCACTTGTTAGGCTGAAGGACTTGTTTCTACACGATAAGTAATCTGAAGTTAAAGGACCAAGAGCAAGCAATCACACTTTAAAAGTGAAGTGTTTCTGGTTTAGTGAGAATTTGAGGATTGCTTTGTTTTAACTCATTGTGTGTTGGGGTCTGGAATGCACTTCCTGAGAGGGGAGATGTCACATTAGAAAATGCACAGTTGTGCACTTGAAATGCCATAAGATTCGCAGCTGTGGGTCTTGCGTCGGAAAATGGGGATAATGCAAACCGTGCTGTATTTCTGATGGTACAGAGTCTACGATCTTGTGAATGTATGTCTGTGAAAGGTCAATCACTGAGCAGCTTAAGATAGGAATTGATGAGTTTCTGAAGAATATATTATCAAGGCTGAACTTGTAATATCTTCTGAAAATGTGTCAATGACAAAATTAAGGGAAAAAGGGGTGCAGTTGTCTTACAGTCTGATACCAGAGAATTTAGGACCTAGAAATGGAGCAACTATGGAGCAAATACTTCAGTTACATTTTCACAGAAGAAGACAAAACAAAAAAGAAAACTTCCGAGCAATACCAGGGAACTTGAGTCTGGTGAGAAAAAGGGAATAGAATCAATTTAGCAATGGAACAGTTTTAGACAAAGTACTGGAACTGAAAGTATTGGGCATAGAAAAAGTAAACAAAGATTTATGAAATGGGAATCGTATTTGAGAATGTGACTTTTAGTAAAATTATGGAGAAGTTATTAATGCAATACGATTGGATTTTCAGAATGATTTTTGATAAAGCGACAATCCCATGATGCAAATCCGAAAACTATAGGACTGGGGCTAATGTATGGTCATGATTTTAGAATGGGAGAGATGACAGGAAATAGTGAGTTGGAATAAAACATTTTTTTCCAGAATAGAAGGCTTGGAGGATATAGCAAGGATGGGTGTTTTGGACCTAACGTTCCCAATACATATCGTGCATTTGGTTGAGGGGCTCAAATGCAATATTCGCAAGTCTGCTGATGGCACTCAACCATGTGGGATTGTGAGTGGATGAGCAGGATGTAAAAATAAAACCTCCAAGGTGATTGAGTCAAGTAAAGTGAATGGGGGAATAGGGGAGACGCGATGTTGTATATTTTGGAGGGACCAATAGAATGACAGCCTATCAATTGAAAAGTGATTGGTTGAAAAATGTTGGTCTATAAAGGAACAAAAGCTGCATTTTGTTTCATTCTGCGCAGTTCTACGAGTTCATGCACGGCAGTGAGTTCTCAAACCAGAAGTCCAAAACTGGGAATGGCACTGGCACGCTGACCTGTGTACACAGACTGAGCAAGTGGGTAGCTGTAACATTGAGGAGAAAGTGAGGTCTGCAGATGCTGGAGATCAAAGTTGAAACTTTATTGCTGGAACAGCACAGCAGGTCAGGCAGCATCCAGGGAACAGGAGATTCGACGTTTCGGGCACAGGCCCTTCTTCAGGAATTCCTGAAGAAGGGCCTGTGCCCGAAACGTCGAATCTCCTGTTCCCTGGATGCTGCCTGACCTGCTGTGCTGTTCCAGCAATAAAGTTTCAGCTGTAACATTGAACAGGATCTGGATCTGCCAGCACACCAGCCACTGAAAGGAATATTGCAGTAGCAGAACGCAGTGAGAAAGATAAATGCTGCATTCACCTTCAGTTCAGGGGGATATGAGTCCAGGAGTACGGGTGTCTTACTGCAACTGTACAGGACCTTGGGAGACCCCCACCTTGAACATTGCACACTATATAAATGACAAATCTGATATTGAGGGTGTACACCGAAGGATGACCAGACTAATCTTTGAGATGACAGCCTTGTGGTGGGATCAAAGATTGGGGCGGCTGGGCCTGTATTCCATGGGGTTTAGGAAAATGAATGGAGATTTCAGTGAAATATCTAAAACTCTGACAGGTTGAGACAGAATGTAAGAAGAGGTGATCATTCCCATGGCTGAGACATCAAAAACAAGGGACCACAGTATTAGGTATAGACAGGTCACTCTGCACTGAGATGAGAATAAATGTCTGCACTCAGAAAATTTCCCTGGTGAACCTGGGAAATTCTCTCCCACATCAGGCTGTGGAAGCCAAGACACCGCGTATAAATAAAGATTTGCAGACACGAAAGGGACAGGGAGAGAGCATGAGTATGATGTAAAGATAAGAATCAATTACCATTACAAGTTTTTCTCCAATATAGCGGTAGCTGTGTTCTTGTGGAACATTGTGTTGTAGAAAATCGTGCAATATTAATAATGGGACCTATGGGAAAAGAGGGTAAGGGACGAATCCCCGAAAATAATCAGTGTAAACTATAAATGAAAGTTAGTCCAACACATACGCAAACGAGCACAGTCTAAGTAAATCTTTAAGTCACAATGAAATAGTGCTGTAAATGTGTCAACTTTCACTGACTACAGGAGTGTGACTTTCACCAAGCTCTTCACCAGAAAGCGTGCAGGGCTGACTGAACCACATGACGCCGATGCAGAATTCCACTTCTTCCAAAGATTCTCCCCCGGTTGAAAATAAAATGATTTCTTAAAATAGCACACCATTCCGAGTTTCAGGCTCAGTTTCAAGGCCTGCAGAGCGGATTGCATTCCTGTTTTAGCTTAACACACTGAGTGTGCATTTTAAAGACAGAAGATCCTGAGGCTGGGTTTTGTTGGTCAGCTGATGCCTGGTAAGGAATTGCGTAACTGAATGGGAGATCCCTTTATAGAAAACGGTGCGCAAGTCATGAAGTGTATTGCAGCCAAAGTGTATTTAATTAACACATGTTATTGGATAAGGGCCTGTATATTAAATGGCGTGTAAAATTGATAAACCGAAGGGATTACAGCTGTTCTTTTTTATATTTTACAATGTTTAAACACATTATTGAACATGAATATATTTTGGGAATAATTGCATTGAGGAGATTTTCTCCATGAGCTAGTATAGGGGAGGCTCAATGTGGTGAATGGCCGTCGCCTTTCCCGAGGTTTCTGTACAGTCTGTGGGAAAGCTCTGTACATTTTGTCACAAACTCTCAGATGTTAGGAAAAAGGTCTCTGCAGGGTTGAGAGGGCTGAGTTTCCCATTCTCTTTTCCGATATCGAGACTGGTATCGGGTGTTCTACCTGGTTTTATCCTTTAAGACCTCGGATCAGTTTGATACAATAGAGTATCTTGCTTGGCCGATTCAGAGACCAGTGAAGAGTTTATCACGTGTCTGTGTGTCTGGAGTCACGTTTAGGCCAGACCAAGAAAAAACAGGATATTCACTTCCTGATAGTACATTGGGAAGGAGATTGATGATTCCAATCAACATTGGACACAAGATAATTTTTTCCCAAACCCAGATGTTAGATCTCGATATTTTATTAATTGTTTTTAAGTTCCACAAGCTGCCAGAGCATTAGCCTTGTCTCGATTCGCAATCCAGTGACATTTCCACAGCAACACAATCTCTACATGGGGACCTATCGGAAACTACATTGAGCAGCTTATTTCTGTGCTGCTTGACAGCTCTGTCAAAAATAACTCCCACAAATTTGACTTTCGTGATGGGCGTGAAGGGGGGGTGGGGGATAAATGATTAGATTTCAATTATTCTCCTCTTAGGGGATGGGACATAGTTCAGTACTGTTCCACATTGCCAGAGAGATGTCAGCGTTGGAGCTGGAATGAAACAGGGATACGGCTTGTTGTGCAGCACAAGTCTTCAGCGCTATTAGAGGAATGGTGTCAAGGCCCATTGCCTTCGTCGTATCTACTGTATTCAGCTGTTTCTTTATGTCACGTACAGCGAATCGAATTGATTGAAGACTGGCATCTGTGATTCTGTGGACATCATGACGAGGGTGAGGTGGATTATCCATTCAGAACTTCTGACTGAGGATGGTGCAGATACTACATCCTTGTCCTTTATGCTGATGTGCAGGGTTGTTCCGTTATTTAGGATGGTGACATTTGTGGAGTCCTGTCCCTGGATGTGGCAGAACTGTAGAGCTTAGAACTGATCTGTTCGTCTTGGGATCATTTCCCCCACTCCACCAGACGTTAGTCCTGCCGTTTGGAATATAGTCATTCAGGTGTGTTATCATTAACAGGTTGTCATCAGGTTTAGGTAGGTATAGTTCCGACCCTGGCATGTTAACCCACACTCGTCACTGAACCATAGATTGGCTTGAAGGTAATGGTAGACTGAGGGATTATCCAGTGAAAAAGTTACAGATTATGATTGCATAAAATTCTGCTTCGGCTGCTGCTGTGGTCGACAGCATCACATGATAACCCAGTTTTAGCTGAAATATCTACAATTCAATTCTACTGATTGTCCCCAGTTCAAACCGAGAACCATTCACCCAACAGCCCTGTACTCAGTGACCTAACTTGGTTTCTGATGCAGCAGTACTTCCATTTTCATATTCTCACCCTGCTGAAAGTCTCGCATTGGTACCACGCCTACAATGTGGTCCTTTACTCAATCCATTTAAGGAATTAATCTGATTATTTTCCATTCTATAATGTCATCTTCTGTGTTTGAAGTGAATGTGTTTTGAATCTGTTTTGCTCCCTGACCATGATTCAGAGCTCTGTCGTGTTAGGGATGCCAGCCTGATGCAGTTTCAGAGTGAATGAATTTGTACACCTTGCATTGTCGTTCAGTTCCCAGTGTTGGCCACTCCATGTTGGACAGGATGTTTGAGCAGCTTTGAAACACGTCTTTGGAACTTGTCCAAAAACAGAAATTGCTCAAGAAACTAAACAGGTCTGACAGCATCTTTTGGAATGAAAGCAAAGTTAAACTTTCAAATCAGTTACCCTTCTAAGAAAGCTCTCATTTTCTCCAGCAATTTTTTGTATTTTTGTTATAAGTATCCATAGTTATTTGATTAATTGAAAATTTGTGCTGTGCCTTTTCATTTCTGGACAAACTCAGCTGGTCCTGCAGCATCAACAGAGACAGAGAAACAGAGTTGGCTTTGCAAGTCCAATGTGACACACCTTGAGAACTGAAAATGATTGGACAATGGGCTTTTTAATCCCTTGACCGAGGTGTGGGATGGATGAAAGGGAAAGGATGGTATGGCAAAAGATAAACTGGCTTTTAGCAGTGGTGAACGAGGAGATGATGTAAAATGACTTTAAATTAAGATGTGAATGGGGGAAAGGTGTCTTCTCCATTGAGTGTAATAGAAAGAAGATACAACCACACAAGGTCACAGGGAGGCCAGGAGGTAGAATGTTGACCATGTGTATTAGAGAGGTCTGGGCAGGTATACGTATTTACTGTGGAGATCATCACCCCCTTTAGACAAATGAATTCAGGTGTTTGACTTCCTAATGGTATGAGTAAGAGTTTAGTGCTGCCTTCGTATTGTAATATGGGGAAAAAAGACACAATGAAATTTTGGGCTGAGTGCTGTTTACAAGTCGCTTTTAATATTGTTTAATATTTGCAGTGCTTACTTTAAAATGCTTGTTCTTGAAGTTATTATCAGATAGAGTGTAGGAGGTTGAGGAATGACATTATAGAAGTTTATAAAATAATTGGAGGAATGGATAGGGTGAATACCCAAGGTACCTTCCACAGGATAGGGCGGTCAAACAAAGAGGGTGTATCTTTCAGGTGAAAAGGGGAAGATTTAAAAGATACAAATGGGCGTTTTGACACAGACGGTGATGTGAGGTTGGAATGTGCTACCAGAGGAGGCGTGGTGGATGCAAGTACACCTACAACATTTCAAAGCCATTTGGACAAACGTATGAATGGGAAACATTCAGAGGCATATGAGCCAAGTGCATCAGTTGGAACTAGTTTTCTTTGGAAAACCTGATCAGCATGGGCAAGTTGGACCAAAGGGATTGTTTGTGCGCTATATGACTGTATAAATCTAGAAAGCGAGGAAAAAGTACAAAAAAAGGAATTATATACGTAAGTTAGCAAGAAATATTAAAAACACAAGCATCACGAACTTCTCCGTGTATATATAACAAAAGCAAGTTCAAGATGAGTATGTCACCTTTGGTAGAAAGAAAGTCAGGAAAGTATATTTAGGACATTTGGAGGGTGTGACTGGGGAATTAGCTCAGGGCACAGGCATATAACTTATAAATGCATTTTACATCATTTCTCACGGGGAAGGCACTGCAAGTATTTCATTGATACAAACAAAATGGTAATAGGAGAGAAGTTCTTGAACAGTTTCTAACAAAAAGAACAAGTTTTTTTTAAAAGAGATAGACTAAGGGTAGGCAGGTCAGCAGTAATTCATAGCTAGTTTTAAATGAAGTGGTCAAAGAGTGTCTGGTGGCACTGTGTGAAATATTCCATTACTCTATGGATTACAGGCGTGTTCCAGCGAAACTGGAGACCCTCCAATATGGCGCCTGTCTTCAAGAAAGCACCGAGACTGTCGGTTACGGCAGCCAATGAAGAGGGTGCCGGTAAGTGGCGTTGAAATGCCCATCAGCCATGATTGAATGGCGGAGTCAATTCGATGAGCCGAATGGCCTTACTTCTACTCCTATTTCTTATGTTCTTATGAAAGCAGGAACCACTCAGCCGAACAATTATTGCTGGGAGTTTGCTGGTGTCTGTTATTCAGAAGGCAATTGCAGGGCGTTTCCAAAATTTTCACGCAGAGTCAGCGTGGTTTTGTGAAATGGAACCTATGGTTTGCCCAGTTAAATCGTGCAAAGTTTTTTTCTGCAGATCCCTGTGAATGGAACAAGCAAACTTGAAAAAGAGGATCTGATAGACACGAAGCTTTCCAGAGGTTTTTCACAAGTTATCACAAAATAAAGCTTCTTGCACTAGACAGAAGCTCACAGTATGACGGATAATATATTAGCATGGGATGAATTGGTTAACATATAGAAATCGGAGGTTCAGGATTCATTGACCTTTATAGTAAAGACGGATCGACTGGATTCGGCAGGACCTAATATACATCTGAGTTTGAGGATGACACTGAAAACCAAAAGCAGGTTGTTATATAATGAAGATGACTCCCAAAAATGAGCAGTACAAAGGAATTCGAGTGTTCCTATGTATGAACAATAACGTCAGCATGCTGATGCAGCAAATAACTAAGTTGGTACATTAGTCGGGTTCCTGGGATGAAAAGGTTGAATTATTGAGAACACCTGAAATGGTGAGGCGATTATTCACTGTGATTGAAATGAATGAGAGTGGTATTACTGAAATTTACAAGATACAGTGCTGAGGTGTGAGAGTTTGACAGGTATATGTTGAGAATATGGTTCCCATTCCTGGGCAGACTCTTGAACTCGGGAACATAGATACAGAATAAGGGATATCGAAATTCACCTGAAAATCAACGAAATCTCTTCTTTCAGAAGGTCGTGAATGTCTGGAATTCCTTCGCCCAGAGCGTTGTGGGAGCTGGAACACCGCATGTATTTACAGACTGGGTGGATCTGTTTTTAACATATTAGCGATTTGAGGGATACAAGGGGTTAATAGGAAAGTGGAGTTGAGCCGTGGAGCTGATCAGCCATGTTCTCATTGAATAATAGTGCAGGCTTGAGAGGCCGAATAGCCTACTCCTGTTGCTTACGTCTCATGTTATGCATTTGGATAACTGGTTATTTTCCTGGAAGTCGTGTTGTACAATTTTACATTCAGGGAGAGTAGAGCATCTATTTCAGTTAACCCTGGGTGGGGTATGGGAGCTTCAATCACATGCACTCTGGGTCTATTCCATGACCCACATCTGAAGTGGAAGATACAGAGAGGGGAAGCCTGGAAAGAGGGATTGGCGGTTTGGTCAATTACTGACCCAGCCTGGATTTCCAAATACATTTCCGAAACTACACCTAACTATCGTAGTGGCCTCGATCTACTCCTTCGCAGCAGATCTAAAGGCCTGAATGGAACATCAGAACATCGGGATCAGGGACATGAGTGGGCCATTCGGCCCTTTGACACTGCAAATATGGTCGTGGTTCATCTCATTGTGGTCCCAGATGCAATTTTCTCTCCATGTACCATTATCCCTGATTCAACTGTCTATGGAAAATCAGACGAAGCCAGCCTTGATATAATGTGAAGGTTCAGCCATCACAAACTTCAGGGAAAGAGAATTCCCACTTGAATTAAATCCCACTTTTTGAATTTCTCCTCATCACTGTTCTGTCTGAGATTTCTTTTCTAGTCCCACTCCTCCACTGTTCACAATACAGTTTAAATGTAGCCAGGTTGCTGATATATCTGATGACAAAAGTCTCAAACTGGATCAAGTTCAGTGATAGGAACCAGGCAGGCATATTTCTTTAGTCAGCCATATGTAACTAATATAACTAACGGAGGAGCATAGCGATCTGTGGTTAGCGTTGCTGCCTGACATCTCCAAGGAGCTGGGTTCCACTCCAAGTTCAGGCGACGCATTCTGTAGAGTTCGTACATTCTCTACATGTCTGTGTGGGTTTCCTGCCAGTGCTCTAGTTTCCTCCCACAGTACAAGGATGTGCAGCTTACAGTCGATTTGCCGTGCTCGATTGCCCAAAGTGCCGAAGGATGTTTAGGTTGGTCGGTTAGTCATGGGAAATGCAGTGTTACATGGATACGGTAGGTTGAGAGGTCTGGGTGGGATGATTTTCGGTGGCTCAGTGTGAACTCGATTGGCAGAATATCCTCCGTCCGCACTATCGACTTTGTCAGACACTGACAACACGTTTGGATTATACAAATATCAAGTGGGTATCTACCTGATCCACTCTCCTCAAGGTTTTATATATTTCAATAAGATCAGAACTCATTCCAAGAGTAAGTTGTTAAAGCCTCCATGATATAAGCCCTTCATCCGTGGAAAACGTGAAGTTAAATATCTCTGAACTCCTTCTAATGTAATTATATCCTTTCTCAGGTAAGGAGATAAAAATAATGTCACACCCCAAATGAATTTAATTTTTGCTGTCTCAGTGTTGTGAGTCTTTGTAACTTGCTTCCTCGCAGAACAGTAGAGGCAGGGATATTGGATATTTTTGAGGCACATACTGAAGGTTCATGAATAACAACAGAGTCAAGGATTGTCAGGGAATGGGCAGGAATGTGCAGTGTGGGGAAAATACTGACAGTGGTACAAAATGACACTGCTCCAGAACATCCAGGAATATAAGGCAAAACCGAAATGATAACATTTTAAAATGCTAACCGTGAAAGAATACAGTTCCAAATGACCATGGGGTTTCTCTGTCATTGGAGAGAGTGCAATCGAAATGGTTTCCACGCAATCGAGGGTCAGCACACATAGGGTGATGGGGTGAGGTTGAGATAGCGCCCTTCATGGCAAACTCTGTATGTGTGGGGAATTGCACCTGCATTGCTGGCCTTCATCTGCATCACAATCCAGCCATACAGCCAACTGAGTGGGAGACTGCATTAACTGTTACAGACAGTAACAGTCACAGACGAGAATGACGAGAACGAGGGTAGGTCCGATCAAGGACAGTAGTGGGAGACTGTGTATTGAGTGGGAAGAGATAGGAGAGGTCTTGAATGAGTACTTTTCTTCAGTATTTACGAACGAGAGGGACCGTATTGTTGAAGTGGAGAGTGTGAAACAGACTGATAAGCTAGAGGAGATACTTGTTAGGAAGGAAGATGTGTTGGACATTTTGAACAACTTGAGGATAGACAGGTTCCCTGGGCCTGACGGGATATATCTAGGATTATGTGGGAAGCAAGAGAGGAAATTTCAGTACCGGTGGCAATGATCTTTTCGTCTTCACTGTCAACGGGAGTGGTACCAGGGGACTGGAGAGTGGCGAATGTTGTGCCGCTGTTCAAAAAAAAGGGAATAGGGATAACCCCGGGATTTACAGGCCAGTTAGTCTTACTTCCGTGGTAGGCAAAGTAATGGAAAGGGTACTGAGGGATAGGATTTATGAGTATCTGGAAAGACATTGTTTGATTAGGGACAGCCAGCACGGATTTGTGAAGGGTAGATCTTGCCTTACAAGTCTTATTGAATTCTTTGAGAAGGTGACCAAGCATGTGGATGAGGGTAGAGCAGTGGATGTGGTATACATGGATTTTAGTAAGGCATTTGATCAGGTTCCCCATGGTAGGCTTATGCGGAAAGTCAGGAGGCATGGGATAGAGGGAAATGTGGTCAATTGGATAGAAAACTAGCTAACCAGTCGAAGTCAGAGAGTGGTTAGCTAGTTTTATATTCAGCCTGGAGCCCAGTTACAAGTGGAGTTCCGCAGGGATCAGTTCTGGGTCCTCTGCTGTTTGTAATTTTTATTAATGAATTAGATGAGGGAGCCGAAGGGTGGATCAGTAAATTTGCAGATGATACGAAGATTGGTGGAGCTGTGGATAGTGAGGAGGGCTGTTGTCGGCTGCAAAGGGACTTAGATATGATGCAGAGCTGGGCTGAGGAGTGGCAGATGGAGTTCAACCCTGCCAAGTGTGAGGTTGTCCATTTTGGAAAAACAAATAAGAATGCGGAATACAGGGTTAATGGTAGGGTTCTTAGTGAGGTGGAGGAACAGAGGGATCTTGGGGTCTATGTTCATAGATCTTTGAAAGTTGCCACTCAGGTGGATAGAGCTTGTAAGAAGGTGTATTATCGTTCATTAGCAGAGGGATTGAATTCAAGAGTCGTGAAGTGATGTTGCAAATATACAGGACTTTGGTTAGGCCACATTTGGAGTACTGTGTGCAGTTCTGGTCGCCTCACTTTAGGAAAGATGTGAATGCTTTGGAGAGGGTGCAGAGAAGATTTACCAGGATGTTGCCTGGAATGGAGAATAGGTCGTACGAGGACAGGTTGAGAGTGCCTTTTATCGTTGGAATGACGAAGGATGAGGGGTGACTTGATAGAGGTTTATAAGATGATCAGAGGAATAGAAGAGTAGACAGTCAGAAACTTTTTCCCTGGGTGCAACAGAGTGTTACAAGGGGACATAAATTTAAGCTGAAGGGTGGAAGGTATAGGGGAGATGTCAGAGGTGGGTTCTTTAACCAGAGATTGGTGGGGGAATGGAATGCGCTGCCTGTGGGAGTGGTAGAGTCAGAATCTTTGGTGACCTTTAAGCGGCAAGTGGATAGGTACATGGATGGGTGCTTAAGCTAGGACAAATGTTCGGCACAACATCGTGGGCCGAAGGGCCTGTTCTGTGCTGTCTTGTTCTATGTTCTATGTTCGAAAGGGCAGTAGAAACGTTCATAAGAAGGAGCAAGTTATAATTCAGATTACGGTCAAGCTAACGACTGAGGACAAAAACATTGTTTGCGAGAATTGGTATTTTTTAATAAGACGAGTCATTAGAAACTGTCTTTGGCTGATTACAAAAAGGTGATACAAGTGAAGTAATCAGGATTATTAATTGTGATATCAATTACCATAAAATTTTTGATTGGTCTGTGTAAACTGTGTTTACCATTGCATGAGAGTATAAAGCTGATGGAATATATTGTTAGGAGAGTCTGTCTCCAATCGAAATGCCCTCGAACAGGCGAATCTTGAAAACCAGGGTAAAAGAGCCTGATTGTTGTCTGGTCAGTGACTGGGATCCAAGTGGTTGAATGACTGGAAGTTCCTATTACATGGAGATGAGAAGACCATCAGATCAGCCGCGATCTTATTCAATGTTAAAGCTCATTTGTAGGGCTGAATGGCCTCATGATGGATTTCAATGTACATGTCTACTCCTTATCATGATGTGTTACAAACTGGAGCATTGACATTTTTCTTATAATGGGAATTATTTGAAACATTATCTGGAACATTCCAGAATCGGAAGGAGAGAGAGAGAGAGAGAGAGAGAGAGAGAAAGAGTGGTGGAGCATGAGTCTTGTTCGGGGTTCAGTGCAATAACAGATATACAGTGAGTATGAGGGAGCAGAGAGAATATGTGACCCTTATCATGACAGAGTGGGGACGGTTATTGATGTTTGTCTTGCATAGCTGGACATTTCTTCTGACCACAGATAATGCACTGAGCTGAGTGGTGAGCTCAGACCATGATCGGTGGATTTGATAGTTTGACCCCGTCTGGGAAGAGAATGAGAGAATGGTCCCCCTTTGTACTCGCCGATCCACTAAGACCTCCGTACCCCGTTGACAAACCGTCGTGTAATTGCCTGTGTCTGTCATGCTCGGAGTAAACTGTGCAGGGCAGATCCAATCTGACAAAGCTCAACTGCGTGCCCATTGGCTTTGGAAACATTGCACCAGTGCCAGGGATTACGGAATATCAAGGGGTATCCGGGCGATGATGAGTACCTCCAGTCATGGTGGGTGGAACAA
The DNA here is from genome assembly GCF_037043375.1 of Chiloscyllium plagiosum. Lineage (NCBI taxonomy): Eukaryota > Metazoa > Chordata > Chondrichthyes > Orectolobiformes > Hemiscylliidae > Chiloscyllium > Chiloscyllium plagiosum. Next base: position 53,819,234 of record NW_028270183.1, read on the forward strand.
TCAGGCCGGCACTGGGGCATGTACCCGAAACGTCGAATCTTCTGTTCCCTAGATGCTGCCTGACCTGCTGTGCTGTTCCAGCAATAAAGTTTCAGCTTTGATCTCCAGCGTCTGCAGACCTCACTTTCTCCCTGAACTAGAGGGACATCATAGGGTGGGGCGGATAGTTAATGAGGTGAGTTCCTTAAGATAGCACCAGGAAACTAGCTCGCCCGAGTGCAGATGACGCCTCTGTGAACTTCAATGAAAATTACACAAAGGTAAATTATTGTTAAGTTCAGCCCAATGAGTCATAGACTCTGTCGTGCCCAATCACAGCTACAGAGCTGCAGAAAAAATGCATTCAGGACTCCATCATCTGAACTCACACCAATATCCCATTCCCCCACCATTCATGGGAATACTGGCTCATGTTGCAGGATACAGTCGAAATATCTTCATTTCAGCTTTCTGAAACCTACGATCTTCCATGAAATTGTCTCTCAATCTGCCTTTATCTTTTTTCCACAAATTATTTTGTTTATTGTTATTTAAACTGATTCATCTGCCATCTCTCTCTGGCAGTGATTTTCAAACCCACGACACCCCTTGTCATGCCACATTGGAGATGTGCAGCTGTAAATGGCTGGGAGTTGCACAGCCTGTCATTTCAAGTATGTGCTGCAAGATTCTCCACACGAGAAAGCGATCCAACACAGTGTTTCTGAGCAATGCACTGGGGTGGTGTACACAACTCTGCATGCTGGAAGCGTAACTGATCCTGGTTTACAGTTCAATGCACTGGGGTGATGTACACAGCTGTACATACTGGGAGGAGAGCTGCTCCAGGTTTACAGACTTATTCAGTGCACAGGTCCCCATACAAAACAGATACCTTGGCCAAATGCAAAGAGCAAGATACTGGTGCAGACTGCATATCACCCCATGGTGGACAGACCGTTTCGTTCGGGATTCTGAATCAACGCACCGGTGATGCCTTACTGCACCCCATGTTGGACAGATAGCGAGTGGACTGGTGTTCCATCCTGAACAGATTTCTGGGTTGTACTAAGCCTAGTCTGCACTGTGCTCCAATCTGAGCAGATACGTTATCTCGGCTTATACGTGTCTGGGCTGAAACTGGGAGGTGGATTGAGTATCCGATATAATTACTGAGAGAGCTATCACTCCAACTCAGAGCATTCTACTTTCAAAACCCGTATTTCTGCATCATGTCGTCCATTAAGTAATTATCCAATTAAAACGTGAATATCCATCCTTCTTGCATTGGACCCGAGCAGACGACACACAATACATGACAAATGTAGTCTCGACCCACACGTTTTCTTACTTTATAGGTAAATGTGAGGTGTTGTATGTCAGATATAATTTGATAAGACAAAGCATGTGACATTAAGCAAAACACAATCTATTCAAAGACAGTCGACAAAATACAACAAATAAAACAATAGGAACTTGGAATAACTTAATTCTACTGGAAAACATAACAAGTCAGTATGTTTGGAAATTAGGAACAGCAAGGGAGCAGTCACCTCGTTAGGGGTTTACTACAGGCCCCCCAATAGCAGCAGGGAGATGGAAGAACGCATAGCTCGGCAAAGTTTGGAAAAGTGTGGACTTAGCGGGTTGTTGTAATAGGTGACTTTAACTTTCCCAATATTGATTGGAACCTCCTTCGAGCAGAAGATTTGAAAGGAGCTGTTTTTGTAAGGTGTGTTCAGGAGGGTTTCCTAACTCAGTACGTTGTCAGGCCGACGAGGGGAGAGGCCACTCTCGACCTGAACGAGCCGAGGCATGCATCAGATCTTGTGGTGGGAGAGCATTTTGGTGCTAGTGACCCACAACTGCCTCACATTCTATATAGCTATGGAGAAGGAGAGGATTAGGCAGAATGGGAAGATATTTAATTGGGGAAGAGGAAACTATGATGCGATTAGACATGAGTTAGGAAGCATGGATTGGGAGCAATTGTTCCATGGTAAAGGTGCTATAGACATGTGGAGACTGTTTAAGGAACAGTTGTTGCAAGTGATGAATAAACATGTCCCTCTGAGACAGACAAGAAGTGTTTAGATAAAGGAACCTTGGATGATGAGATCGGTGGAGCTTCTCGTTAATTCTTTGAAAAGGTGACGAAGGAGGTTGATGAGGGGAAAGCGGTAGATGTGGTATATATGGATTTTAGTAAGGCGTTTGATAAGGTTCCCCATGGTAGGCTACTGCAGAAAATACGGAGATATGGCATTGAGGGTGAGTTGGAGGTTTGGATTAGGAATTGGCTGGATGGAAGAAGACAGAGGGTAGTAGTTGATGGCAAAGTTTCTTCATGGAGTGCCGTCACTAGCGGTGTTCCGCAAGGATCTGTTTTGGGACCATTGCTGTTTGTCATTTTTATAAATGACCTGGAAGAGGGGTTAGAAGGCTGGGTGAGCAAGTTTGCGGATGACACGAAAGTCGGAGGAGTTGTTGACAGTGAGGAAGCATGTGGCAGGTTACAGCAGGATATAGAGAAGCTGCAGAGCTGGGCAGAAAGGTGGCAGATGGAATTCAATGTAGCTAAGTGCGAGGTGATTCACTTTGGGAAGAATAACAAAAAGATGGGGTACTGGGCTAATGGTCGGATACTTGGTAGTGTGGATGAGCAGAGGGATCTTGGTGTCCATGTACACAGATCTCTGAAAGTTGCCACCCAGGTAAATAGTGCGGTGAGGAAGGCATATGGCGTACTGGCTTTTATTGGTAGAGGAATTGAGTTCCGGAGTCCTGAGGTCATGATGCAGTTGTATAAGACTCTGGTACGGCCGCATCTGGAATATTGTGTGCAGTTTTGGTCGCCATACTATAGGAAGGATGTGGAGGCATTGGAACGGGTGCAGAGGAGGTTTACCAGGATGTTGCCTGGTATGGAAGGAAAATCGTATGAGGAAAGACTGAGGCACTTGGGGCTGTTTTCACTAGAGAAAAGAAGGTTTAGGGGTGACTTGATTGAGGTGTACAAGATGATTAGGGGGTTAGATAGGGTCGACAGTATGAACCTTTTCCCGCGTATTGAGTCGGGTATTACAAGGGGGCATAGCTTTAAATTAAGGGGGGGTAGATATAGGACTGATGTTAGGGGTAGGTTCTTCACTCAGCGAGTCGTTAGTTCATGGAATGCCCTGCCAGTAACAGTGGTGGACTCTCCCTCTTTATGGGCATTTAAGAGGGCATTGGATAGGTATATGGAGGATAGTGGGTTAGTGTAGTTTAGGTGGGCTTGGATCGGCGCAACATCGAGGGCCCAAGGGCCTGTACTGCGCTGTATTCTTCTATGTTCTATGTTCTATGTTCTAAAAGGAAGAAGGTAGCTTACATAAGGTGGAGAGAGCTAGGGTCAAGCTCAGCTCTACAGGATTACAGGCAGGCGAGGAAGGAGCTCAAAAATGGTCTGAGGAGAGCCAGGAGGGGACACGAGAAAGGCTTGGCAGAACGGATTTGGGAGAACACAAAGGCATTTTACACGTATGTGAGGAATAAGGGAATGGTCAAAGAAAGAGTAGGGCCGATCAGGGATAGCACAGAGAATTTTTGTGTGGAGTCTGAGGAGGTGGAGGAAGCCCTATATGAGGGTTTTGCTTCTGTCTTTACGAAAGAAACGAACTTTGTCGTGAATGAAACCTTTGAAGAGCAGGTGTGCATGCTGGAATGGATGGAGATAGAGGAAGCTGATGTGCTGAAATTTTGTCAAACATTAAGATTGACAAATCGCCAGACCCGGACCAGATTTGTCCTCGGCTGCTTTGGGAAACGAGAAATGCAATTTCTTCGCCACTTGCGAAGATCTTTTCATCCTCGCTCTACACTGGAGTCATACCTGAAGACTGGAGAGGGGCAAATGTATTCCTCTCTTCAAGAAAGGAAATAGGGAAATCCCCGGCAATTACAGACCAGCAAGTCTCACGTCTGTCGTCTGCAAGGTGTTAGAAATGATTCTGAGGGATAGGATTTATGACCATCTGGAAGAGCATGACTTGATTAAATGCAGTCAACACGGCTTTCTGAGGGGCAGGTCATGCCTCACAAACCTTATCGAGTTCTTTGAGGATGTGACTAGAAAAGTTGATGAGGGTCGAGCTGTGGGATGTGGTGTCTGTGGACTTCAGCAAGGCATTTGGGAAGGTTCCCCATGGTAGGTTCATTCAGAAGGTCAGGAGGAATGTTATACAGGGGGCTTAGCTGTCTGAATACAGAATTTTCTGGCCAACAGAAGACAGCGAGTGGTAGTATATGGGAAATATTCTGCCTGGCTGTCGGTGGTGAGTGGTGTTCCACAGGAATCCGTCCTTGGGCCTCGACTGTTCGTAATTTTTACTAATGAGTTGGATGAGGGGATTGACGGATGGGTCAGCAAGTTGCAGACGACACAAAGATTGGAGGTGTAATTGACAGTATAGAAGGCTGTTGTACGCTGCAGCGGGACATTGTTCGGATGCAGAGATGGGCTGAGAGGTGGCAGATGGAGTTCAACCTGGATAAATGCGAGGTGATGCATTCTGGAAGGTCGAATTTGAAAGCTAAGTACAGGATTAAGAATAGGATTCTTGGCAGTGTGGAGAAACAGAGGGATCTTCGTGTGCAGGTACATAGATCGTTTAAATGGCCACCCAAGTGTACAGGGTTGATAAGAAAGCATATGGTGTTTTGGCTTTCATTAGCAAGGGGATTGTGTTTAAGAGTCGTGAGATCTTGTTGCAGCTCTATAAAACTTTGGTTAGACCACACTTGGAATACTGACTCCAGTTCTGGTCGCCCTATTATAGGAAAGACGTGGATGCTGTGGAGAGGGTTCAGAGGAGGTTTACCAGGATGCTGCCTGGACCGGAGGGCTTATCTTATGAAGACAGGTTGACTGAGCGCGGATATTTTTCATTGGAGAAAAGGAGGAGGAGAGGGGACCTAATTGATGTATACAAGATAATGAGAGGCATAGATAGAGTGAATAGCCAGAGACTATTTCCCGGGCCAGAAATGACTAACACGAGGGGTCATAGTTTTAAGCAGGTTGGAGGAAAGTATAGAGGGGATGTCAGAGGCGGGTTGGTTACACAGAGAGTTGTGAGAGCATGGAATGCGTTGCCAGCAGCAGTTGTGGAAGCAAGGTCATTGGGGACATTTAAGAGACTACTGAACATGCATGTGGTCACAGACATTTGAAGGTGCATACATGAGGATCAATGGTCAGCAAAACATCGTGGGCTGAAGGGCCTGTTCTGTGCTGTACTGTTCTATGTTCTATGTAATAATGGATTATTTAACTACTAAGCAGTAACTGCTTCAGTATGGTAACATCCTAGAAACACACGCTTGTCGAAAACAAACTCAGGAAGCAGTTTGTCTCACATGCAGTTCTCCAATCCAGGAGGAAGGAACATCAAAAACTATTCTGAGAGAAATCTCAGTGAGACAGTGAAGCTGCTGGGAGACATTTGCTGCCTTCCAACCCTGCTGAGACCCCAGCACTACATGGCGAAAGGTAAAACGAAGAATCCAGCTTGTGTGAGAGTTTGAACATTACTCCACAGGACCAGGCCACGGCTGCAAGGACCACAAGGAATGGACAGAATCTACACCATCCATGGCAGTGTAGGAGCCTCTCACAAATGCCTAAACACACCTAAGCAGTGAAATAATGGTCATATAAATATCAAAATTAAACACAAATAAATAAAACGAAAGGATGCCCCAGGTCTGGTGTTCAGACACAGACTGCCTCGGGAGCCCAGCACCTTCCATCTTGCGAAAACACAGTAGAATCATCGTGCGAGTAAAGAGAAAGCATCATCTCTCCCCCTCACCTTCGACTTGGGAATTGAACCATTCACCCATAGGTCAGCAATGTCAACACCCAACCCAGACCAAGTATTATTGTGACATATAAGTGATGTAGTGGAATGGGCTAATTGGAGTTGTTTGTTCAGTGATTATGATTGATGTCAATCTCCGTGAACCCTAATTATTTCACTGGAGTGTTTGCCTCATCCAAAGTTAAGGGGCTTCTTTGAACCTGTTATCATGGAGTATCAGGAGCAGCTTCATCCTCAACATGATACGATGCAGTAGCTCCAGTGAGGTAGAGGAAGAGACTTTTCGAACAACAGACTGAAATGTTCCAGCAGTGGATCCAAATTTGAGAATAGACCGAAATGTTACAACAATGAATCAGAATGCTGTGGTTCTTTTCGCCGAGCTGGAAGTTTTTGTTGCAAACGTTTCGTTCCCTGTCTAGGTGACATCGTCAGTGCTTGGGAGCCTCCTGTGAAGCGCTTCTGTTGTGTTTCCTCCGCCATTTATTGTGGCCTGTCCCTGCCACTTCCGGTTGTCAGTTTCAGCTGTCCACTGTAGTGGCCGGTATATTGGGTATAGGTTTATGTGTTTGTTGATGGAGTTTGTGGATGAGTGAACGAGCACCCGAGCTACAAATCTTCTCACAAACTTTGAATGGATCAGAATCTGAGAACATTAGACTGTAATGTTCCAACATTGGATCAGAATATGAGAGCAATAGTCTGGAATGTTCCAACAATGGATCAAAATCTGAGAGAATTAGTCTGGAATGTTCCAACAATCGACCTGAACCTGAGAACATTAGACTGTAATGTTACAACAATGGACAGGAGTTTATCATCGGGTATTTACCATCTTTCTCAGGATTGTTCATGGTTAGAGTTACAAATAGAAGCCGTATTGATAATTATTAGGCTGGATACTATCCCAACTTTGCTATTTTTGGTGTTCCTGTTAATTCACTCCCTGTCAATTCTATAAACTCTGGTGAAGATGATTGCTATTTCTATCATTTATATTCGGCAAAGATGTAAACTATTACCTTCAGATTCAGGCACAAACTTCATTTGCTTTCCATGAATTTCAGACTCCTCACTCATAAGCATCTAAGACAGAACAATACTATTGAGAACTTTGAGTGTGCCTTTTGCCCTGAAATGTTTTATGTGTCTCTATTCTCTCTTGTCACCAAACCTGACTCCACCCACTTCTATAATATCCTCAGTCTCCAGCTCTGCCTCTGTGCTGTTGCTAAATTAGCCATCATCTACCACTTTAGTTAAAGACAGATTTTACGGCTCCAGTTCCCTTCTGATCACTCTTCCAGTTACAAATATTTTGACGACAAACTTGTTCTCGTTATTCATAATAGGAACTCTTCATCAGAATAATGATGCCACTGGACGTGAAATTCAGAGGCACAGGTTATGATCGAAAGACATTATTTGAAATCTTACCACAGCCGATGACAGAGATTAAATTCGAAAGACAATAAATGAAATGAAATCGAATTTCACTCAAACCAAGCAGAAGCCATCAGGATTTATTTTATTATTTCACTGGTAGCCTTTGGTGAAGAAACTTAATATTATTGTCCAGTCTGAACTCAGTGTGACTTCAGACCCACAACAAAATGGTTGGCTCCATATTGTCTTGAGAAATGCCTGCGTGGTCAAGGGAAATTAATGATGGAGAACAAATGCTGCCCTTGCCAGTGATGCTGCCAGCGCGGGAAGCAATGACATTAAACGTGAAATAAACCAAGGAACTATGGATGCTGGAGATCTGGAATAAATTTCTACAAAGTCCGAAAATGTTGGAGAATCTTGGCAGGCATGGAAGACTCTGTCAGGAGGAAAACTGGTAATATTTCGAATCTAGCGATCCTGTATCGAAACTGAATGCTACTGGGAAATAATATTGCTTTTGCTGATATCAGGGACGGTTGGATTTGAGGTGGGGGTGTGGGGAGTGAAGGTTTGAATTGAATGGATGGAGGAATGGCCAGAAAGAGAGAGAGAGAGTGAGAGTGAGTGAGAGAGCTAGAGAGAGAAAGAAAGATAGAGAGGAAAAGGTAAAGCAAACAAAGGGATTGCTAATGATGAAATGGAAAGGAAATAGAATGGGATGTTATTGTAACATTCCCGCCTTTCCTTATTCCTGAATATCACACCTATTTCGGTATGTCCCTGTTTAAAGTGATGTATGTTCCCTCGATCTATCTTCTCTGCGTCTGATGATCAACCGAATTGGCAATACTGGTACTGGCCTTATATTTGCTGAGACATGTAACAATACAATGCCAACCGATTCTTTGGAGAGAAGAGCTGTTACTGTGGGAATGTGCAGAAATGTAACGTCTTTCTCAGCCAGGAAGAGAAACTGAGGAGAGGGAGGCATTTTCAACACTGAAAGGGTGCATCATGGGTGTGGGGATTTGACTTGCTCCTGTCAAAAAATAAAATCAATGGAGGCTCTGTGGATGCCTATCTCGGGTGTGTGTTGTCAGCTGCTGGGTTCAGGGAGACCCGAGGGTCTCGTAAGCCCACGCTGGACACTGTATTTACAGAGTATCTGTGTCCATGTCAAACAAATGGAGGTGAGACTACACAGAAGGGAAGCCCTGTAAACAGGGTGGAGCAGGGCGTTGCATTATCCTCACTGGGATTTCCTGGAATATTTGTCTTAACTGCACCAAATCCAAGTGTCAAGTGTGAAACCAGTTTGTTGAAAAAGTCAGGCATTCATTCAGCTGCGTCCCCTCCTTCAGAATAACCTGTAGCCTCATCCCAGTGACAGGAATGTGTTAACACTCACCATGAAGTTAACTGGATTGATAATGGAACTTTCCAGGCTGGAGTGGGTGACATACGCTCTATCTCCGGAGTGCAGTCCGCCGATGTTCACTCGCTGACCGAAGCCATCTGCCTGCTGAGAGGGAAGCATTGGCTCTGTCTCGATAGAGGAAAGTACATAGAAAACTTGGAAACAGAATAACGTGCGTAAAAGAGGAACTGCAGGAAATTAGAATTAACAAAAAGTATGTCTTCGAAAGTGTCATTGAACTGAAAGTTGGCAATATGCTGCATCTGATGAGCAGCATTCCAGAGTACTGAGGAGTTGCCACCAGAGCTATTGAAAGATTTACTGATTATTCTTCAAAGCTGATTAGATTCTGGAAAGGTTCCTGCAGACTGGAATGTAGCTTGTGTAAACCTAAATATTTAAAACAGTACCGAGAGGAAAAACAGAAAAGTAGATAGTGGATAGCTTGATATCAGCTGTGAGAAGAAAAAACATTGCTATCCAAGTGTCCAGTTGTCACATTCCTTATAAAATGTTCCAATTATATGATTTGGTAGATTCGGCCTAGATTCAGGGAAGGCAAACGATCTTTGATAAACCTGCTGTAGTTTTGTTGAAATTGTCTGTTGTGACATCGACAATTGGGAACGAATGGATGTGGTGCATTTGAAATTTCAGGAGACGTTTGTCATATTTGAAAAGAGGTGATTGGGGAATGTTAAATTCCATGGGCATGTATTTGTGGAATATGTACCACATGGATTAAAAATTGTAGAACGGAGGCAATGAAGGGAGTAATTCTTTTCTGGACTGAAGGCTTGTGGGTATCAGAAGGATCAGTCTTTGGCAATATCTGTTCACTAGGTATAAAAATGATTCGGATGCGAACAACAATGTCATCCTTCTCTTTATGTTTATTAAATGAGGAGAGGTTGGGAAGTACTGTTGATTGAAGGGCTGGATGTCCCTGGCCGAAAAAGTAATGATTTCTATGTCAACGAGAGTGTACAAAGGAGTTTCACCAGACTAAACCCTGACCTGATGTTATCATGAGGAGAGAGTGCAGTAACTATGTGTATAATCTGTGGCACTGTGAGAGAATGAGAAATTGAAACGTGATGGTTATGGACGGACACTCATGATGTCCCAAACAACTGAACAGAGTGAACATTCCATACTTTTTGCAGGATGCTTGATTCCCGATGTTTATGTACGTATGCAGAGCCCCTTGTCTATTAACACAGAGGTACAGGCTCTGAATGAACTCTGAAGACTTTAATGTACAGTAACTGTGTGCCATGCACTCAACGTTACATTGTACACAACCCTGTCAGCAGCCGCGATACCTTCATTCTGAAACGGTTAGCCATTCCCGACCAGCTTCTAACCTCCGTAGAGACCATGAGTCTGCCTTCTTGGAGATTGAAGAGACCTTGGGGAATGGTTAAAAGATTGGCTTCATTCCTACTGCCAGAAAACCATGTTAAAGTAACACATATGTAACACATACTTTTCTTCAGTATTTACAAATGAGAGGGACCGTATTGTTGAAGAGGAGAGTGTGAAACGCACTGGTAAGCTAGAAGAGATATATGTTAGGAAGGAAGATGTGTTGGGCATTTTGAAAAACGTGTGGAAAGACAAGTCCACCGGCCTGACGGGATATATCCTAGGATTATGTGAGAAGCAAGAGAGGAAATTGCAGAGCCGTTGGCAATGATCTTTTCGTCTTCACTATCAATGGGGGTGGTACCAGGGGACTGGAGAGTGGCGAATGTTGTGCCCCTGTTCAAAAAAAAGAACAGGGATAACCCCGGGAATTACAGGCCAGTTAGTCTTACTTCGGTGGTAGGCAAAGTAATGGAAAGGGTACTGAGGGATAGGATTTATGAGTATCTGGAAAGACATGGTTTGATTAGGGACAGCCAGCACGGATTTGTGAGGGGTAGGTCTTGCCTTACAAGTCTTAATGAATTCTTTGAGGACGTGACCAAGCATGTGGATGAGGGTAGAGGGGTGGATGTAGTGTACATGGATTTAGTAAGGTAGTTGATAAGGTTCCCCATGGTAGGCTTATGCAGAAAGTCAGGAGGCATGGGATTTGGCCAGTTTGATAGAAATCTGGCTAACCGGTCGAAGTCAGAGAATGGTGGTAGATGGTAAATATTCAGCCTGGAGCCCAGTTACAAGTGGAGTTCTGCAGCGATCAGTTCTGGGTCCTCTGCTGTTTGTAATTTTTATTAATGCCTTGGAAGAGGGAGTCGAAGGGTGGGTCAGAAAATTTGCAGATGATACGAAGATTGGTGGCGTTGTGGATAGTGAGGAGGGCTGTTGTCGGCTGCAAAGGGACTTAGATATGATGCAGAGATGGGCTGAGGAGTGGCAGATGGAGTTCAACCCTGCCAAGTGTGAGGTTGTCCATTTTGGAAAGACAAATAAGAATGCGGAATACAGGGTTAATGGTAGGGTTCTTAGTGAGGTGGAGGAACAGAGGGATCTTGGGGCCTATGTTCATAGATCTTTGAAAGTTGCCACTCAGGTGGATAGAGCTTGTAAGAAGGCCTATGGTGTATTAGCGATCATTAGCAGAGGGATTTAATTCAAGAGTCGTGAAGGGATGTTGCAGCTGTACAGTACCTTGGTAAGGTCACATTTGGAGTACTGTGTGCAGTTCTGGTCGCCTCACTTTCGGAAAGATGTGGAAGCTTTGGAGACGGTGCAGAGAAAATTTACCAGGATGTTGCCTGGAATGGAGAATAGGTCGTACGAGGATAGGTTGAGCCTTTTCTCATTGGAACGGCGAAGGACGAGGGGTGACTTGATAGAGGTTTATATGATGATCAGAGGAATAGATAGAGTAGACAGAATTTTTTGTCCCCGGGTACAACAGGGTGTTACAAGGGGACATAAAGTTAAGTTGAAGTGTGGAAGGTATAAGGGGGATGTCAGGGGTAGGTCCTTTACCCAGAGAGTGGTGGGGTCATGGAATGCGCTGCCTGTGGGAGTGGCAGAGTCAGAAACATTGGTGACCTTTAAGCGGCAATTGGATAGGTACTTAAGCTAGGACAAATGTTCGGCACAACATCTTGGGCCGAAGGGACTGTTCTGTGCTGTATTGTTCTATGTTCTATATGTACTATGGGTAATGAAGGCACAAGGCACATGATGGTTCAGTCTATATGTCAATCTGTGAAACTAGATTGAGGTGCAGAATGAAGTCCTTCTTTTACTGTGGAAATATAGAGTGCTTTTACATGAATGTTAACCAGACTTTAACAGTACAATATTGAATGTTGTCCAGGTTTTGTTGCAAATGGACACAGATTGCTTCAAGACCTGAGGGGGGCAAATTGTTCTGATTATTGAGTGATCGTCAGTGAACATCCCCACTTCGGATCGGTATGGTCGCAATGGGCTTAATGGCCTGGATCAACACTGCAGGGACTCCCCATTGGAAATCTCAGGATGTCTGGGCTGAGGGATCAACGCTGAGCATCTGCTGCAGTAATGTCCCATGGCTGAGATGATTGATGCCCGCCGATTATAAATATCTTCCTTTGTGCTATGAATGACTCTCACCAGTGAGGAGGTCACAATAGATTTCATTAAGTGTGATTTTTCTAAAGGTCCTTGATGTCATCCTCAATCTAATACTGCTTTGAGTTCAGTGTTAGTCTCTCTTCCCTGACACCCTGTAGTCCCTCTTTTGTTCAAGTTAATAGGTCATGGTGTAGAAACAGATAATGTTTGCCAGGAATTCTCTTGCACAGAGTGTTAGAGGATCTAGATTACTGAAAAGGACGAAGGGTGTCACGCAGTGATTGGTTCTGGGACCTCTGCTTTTTTTTATAAGTTACTTGGAAAAGGAAGTGGAAAGGTGGGTTAATAAGGTTGCCTACGACACGAAGGTTTGTTCAGTGCTATCTTGATTGGCGGGCTGTTGTATGTTGCAAAGGGACATTGACAGGATGCATAACTTTTCTGATAATTGGCAGAAGGAGGTTAACCTGGAAAAGTCTGAGGTCATTCTCTTGACAAGCTCGAATGTGAATGCAGTTTACAGGGTTAAAGAAAGGATTCTTGGCAGTGTAGAGGAACAGAGATATCCCTCGAAGTTATATGAGATTACTTACAGTGTGGAAACAGGCGCTTCAGCCCAACAAGTCCACACCGACCCTCCGCAAAGCAACCCACCCAGACCCATTCCCCTTCATTTAGCCCTTCACCTAATACTACGGGCAATTTAGCATGGCCAATTCACCTAACCTGCACATTTTTGGACTGTGGGAGAAAACCAGAACACCCGGGGGAAACCCCCACAGACACGGTGCGAATGTGCAAACTCCACACAGACAGTTGCCTGAGGCTCGAATTGAACGCGTGTCTCTAGCACTATAAGGTAGCAATGCTAACCACTGTGCCAGCGTGCCACCCGCAACGTTTCATGGTTGTTAAGAAGGCGGGTGCTGTGTTGGCTTTCATTAACAGGGAGATTTAGTTTAAGAGCCGCGAGGCTATGCTGCAGTTCTTTGGAGCCCTGGTTCGACCGCACTTGGAATATTGTGTTCAGTTCTTATCGCCACTTTGTAGGAAGGATGTGGGAGCTTTAGAAAGGGTGTAGAGGAAATTTACCAGGATGCTGTCTGGCCTGGAAGGTAGGTTTTATGAAGAACGTCTAACGGAGGTAGGGCCTTTCTCATTGGAGGGAAATGGATGAGAAGTGACTTGATAGAGATGTACAAGATGTTGAGAGATTTTAGATACAGTGGGTAGCCAGGGACTTTGTTCCTCGGGCAGAAATGTCTATCTCGAAGCAGCATAATTTGAAAAAAAGTTTTAGGGGAGATGTCAGAGGTAGGTTCTTTACACACAGAGTGGCGGATGTGTGGAATGCACTGCCAGCAGTGCTAGTAACGTCAGATACATGAGGGACATGTAAGTAACTCTTGGATAAGCCCATGGAAGATAATGCAATGAAGGGTATGTAGGTTAGTCTGAGCTTAGAGTCGGATAAAAGGTGAGCACAACATCGAGGACCAAAGGGCTTGTCCTGTGCTCTACTGTTCTATGTTCTATGAAAGTATTAAAAGAGGGGGTAAATGGATGCTGACCTGTCAGAGGGTTGATGGCTATGAAGAATTTGGTATGAAAGAGTATTTGAGACCGACAGCAGATCAGGCATGATCTTAGTGAAGGGCAAGGCAGGTTTGGCGGGGGTGGTGAACGACCTGCTCCTGTTTCTGATATTCTCACATTCTGTTATTGGAAAATTAATGGTTATTATTTTCCTGGAATTTCAGTTATTGAAAGTTGCAGACAGGGAGGCCAGAGAATTTTCGGAGCCAGCTCCAGGTGAGGTAGGGTGCTGTCTTCACAGTGATTCTGGGTCTACAAAATAACTAACAAATGAAGCACAAGTTGCAGCAATGGGAAGCTCTGTTAAAAAAAAAGTTAAATAGCCTCTTTTGTACGCAGTCTGGGTTTTTCAATTATATTTTCCATATCTCCCAAACCGTGTTTGACAGTCATGAGGGACTGATTAGTCTCCTCTGTTTCTGTGCACCAGTCTGTACACATAAGTGGTCATCAACAGCTCCTGTTTAGCAGGTCTGAGATCTGAATAGAACTCAAAAACATGTGACTGAGGAGCAGGAGTGGGTCATTGGACACTTTGAGCCTTCTCCACCTGGCACTAAGATTGTGGTTGACCAGATTGTGGTCTCAACCCACTTTCCTGTCTGTATTCCATTATCCGTGACTCACTTCTCTGTAAAATAGTTAACTACTGCATAATCAAATAAATGTAAACATATAGGCACCTCAAACTTCGGGGGAAGAGAATTCCCAGTCGAAAGGACCTTTTTTTAGAATTTCTCCTCATTCCTCTGATAGAAACAGAGAGTCATACAGCATGGAACAAATCCTTTATGCAAGCTTTCCCATGCTGACCGGGTATCCGATCTCGTCCCATTTGTCATAATTTGGTCCATATCCCTCTGAATCATTCATATTTATGCATCTATATATTTTACATGTGTATTTGTAGTCGCTTTCACATTTTTTTCTGACAGCACTTTCCGTAACCTTTCCTGAAGAAGGGCTTATGCCCAAAACGTCGATTCTCCTGCTCCTTTGTTGCTCCCTGACCTGCTACGCTTTTTCAGCAACACATTTTTAAGCTCTGATCTCCAGCATCTGCAGTCCTCACTTTCTCCTTTCCAAAACCGCACCAACTTCTGTGTGAAAACGTTACCCCTCAGATCCATTCTAAACCTTTCCCCTCTCACATTCAACCACTGCTGTCCAGTCTGGATTCCCCTACCCTGAGAAAAAGAGCTTGTCCATTCATACAATCTCTGCCTCTCAGGATTTTTCAAGCACTTTCATGTCACCCCTCAGCTTCCAACAGTCCAGGGAAAAAGAAGTCACAACCTGTTCATCCTCTCCCTGAAGCTCAAACTGTCCAATACCGGAAAATGCTTATAAATCTTTATTGCGCACTCTCAATATCCTCCCATCAGCAGAGCCAACTGACTTGAACGCAGTGTTCTTGAAGTGACCTCACCAGTGACCTACACAGGCACAACATGCCACACCAACTCCGGTACTCAATGTTCTGACCGATTAAGGCAAGCATGGCAAACGTGTTATTTACCACTCTGTCTACCAGCAATTCCACTTTCAAGGAACTATGAACCTACACCCGTAGGTCTCTTTGTTCAGCAACA
Organism: Chiloscyllium plagiosum; assembly: GCF_037043375.1. Taxonomy (NCBI): domain Eukaryota; kingdom Metazoa; phylum Chordata; class Chondrichthyes; order Orectolobiformes; family Hemiscylliidae; genus Chiloscyllium; species Chiloscyllium plagiosum. Next base: position 53,834,590 of record NW_028270183.1, read on the forward strand.
TTCCCTAGGGTACTACGCTGCTTTAACTTATCAATATACAAAACCTCACAAATATCTAAATTAAACTATATCGGCCAGTCCTTGGGTCTTTGATGGTCAACAGTGCTGTTGTACTCTGAGATGGTCTCCTTCACTGTCCACTGCTTTTTTTAATGTTATCTGTAAACTTAATAGCCATGTCTACGATATTCACATCCAAATCATTTATATATGCCGAAAAGCAGTTAACTCAGGCAATTATGTATCAAATTGGTTAGCTTTCCCGGGATTCCATGTTACCTAACCTTAATAATTTGTCTACATTGAGGAAGCTCAGAAAACGCCTTGCCGAAGACTGTATAATCAATATATACCACAGCGCCTTCTTCAATTTTCTTTGTCGCCTCTTCAAAATACTCAATCACGTTAATGAGACATGACTTCCATCTCACAAGTCCATGTTGAATGCACTGGGGTTTACAGATCAATGCGCTGGGGTGCTGTACACAGCTCTACATGCTAGGAGGGTAACTGCTCTTGGATTCCAGATCAATGCACTCAGGTGGTGTACTCTGCTCTACATGTTGGGATGTTAACTTCATCTGTTTTACAGCTCAGCGCACTGTGTTGGTGTACACAGCTCGACATGCCGAGATGTTAAATGCTTCAGGTTTGCAGATCAATGTAGTGACTTGGTGTACATAACTCCATGCAGGGATTGTAACTGCACATTGTTTACAGTTCAATGAACTGGGGTCGTGTACATAGCTGTACATGCTGGGAGGGTTACAACTCCTGGATTACAATTCAATGAATTGTGCTGGTGTACACAGCTCTACATGTTGGAAGTTTAAGTGTTCCTGGTTTACTGGTCAATGCCTTGGGGCGTTGTACTCAGCTCTGCATGCTGGGAGGGTAACTGCACTTAGTTTCCAGATCAATGCACTAGGGTGGTATGTAAAGCTCTACGTGCTCGGAGAGTAACTGCTCTTGTTTTACACTTCACTGCACTGGGGCGTTGTACACAGCTCTACATGCTGGGACTGTAACAGCTCCTGGTTAACCGTTCAATGGACTGGGGTGGTCTACGCAGCTCTACTTGCTGGGTGGGGAACTATTCCTCTTTGACAGTTCAAAGCAATGGTGCGTTGTAAACAGGTCTATATGCTTGCAGGGTATATGATCATGGATTACAGACCAATGCACTGGTGCGGTGTACACAGCACTACATGCTGTGATGTTGACTGCTCTTGGTTCACAGTTCATTGCTCTGTGGCGTTGAACACAGCTCTTCATTCTGGGAGAGTAAATGTTCCTGGTTTACAGTTCCATACCCTGAGTCATGGATGCAGCTCTACATGTTCAGAGGGTAACTGTTCCTGGTTTGCACTTCAATTAACTGCGCTGGAGTATACAGCTCTACATGCTGGGACTGTAACTGCTCCTGGTTGACAGTTCGATGGACACAGGTGGTGTACTCTGCTCTCTATGCCGCAAGGGTAACTGCTCCTGTTTCACAGTTCAATGCACTGGAGCGTTGTACACAGGTCTACATGCTTGGAGGGTATATGATCACGGTTTACAGAACAATGCACTGGGGCGTTGTGCATGGCACGACATGCTGGGAAGTTAACTGCTCCTGATTTAAAGTTCAGTACACTGGGTGGTGTGCACAGCACTACATGCTGGGAGGTTCACTGCTTCTGGTTCACAGTTCATTGCTCTGGGGCGTTGAACACAGCTCTTCATTCTGGGAGGTTACCTGCTCCTGGTTCACAGTTCAATGCGCTGAGTGGAGTACACAGCTAAACCTGCTGCGAGGTTACTGTTCCTGGTTTCCACTTCAATGAGCGACGCTGGCGTGTACAGCTCTACATGCGGGGAGGGTAAATGTTCCTCGTTTACTGGTCAATGCCTTGGGGCGTTGTATTCAGCTCTACATGCTTTGAGGATAATAGCTCCTGGTTTCCAATTCAATGCACTTGGGTGGTGTGCAAGGCTCTACGTGTTTGGAGCGTAGATGCTCCCATTTGACATGTCAATCATTGGGGCGTTGTACACAGCTGTACATGCTGGAGCTGTAACTGCTCCTGGTTAACATTTCAATACACTGGGGTGATCTACACATCTCAAAATGCAGGGAGGGTACTCTGCTCCTGTTTTACAGATCAATGCACTGGGGTGTTGTACACCGTTTTACATGTTCGGAGAGCATATGATCACGGTTTACAGATCAATGCACTGGGATGGTGTACACAACACGACATGCTGTAAAGTTAACTGCTCCTGGTTAAAGTTCAGTACGCTTAGTTGGTGTACACAGCTCTATATGCTGGGAGTGTCACTGTTCCTGCTTTCAGTTCAATTCACTTTGTGGTGAACACTGCGCTCGATGCTCGGAGGATATCTGCTCCTGGTTTAAAGTGCAATACACTGCGGGTTTGTACACAGGTCTTCATGCTGGGACTGTAACAGCTCCTGGTTAACAGTTCAAAGCGCTGAAGTGGTCGACACAGCTCTCCATTCTAGGAGGGTAACTGCTCCTGGTTTACAGATCAATGCATTGGTGTATTGCACACAGATCTATATGCTGGCAGGGTATATGATCGTGGTTTACAGATCAATGCACTGGTGCGTTGTACAAAACACTACACGCTGGGAGGTTGACTCCTCCTGTTTCATAGTTCATTGCTCTGCGGCGTTGCACACAGCTCTTCATTCTGGGAGGGTAAATGTTCTAGGTTTATTGTTCCATGCGCTATGTTGAATAACAACAGTGAACTTGTTCATTCTCTCTCTCTCTCTCTTTAGTTCTGGCACTGTGCCTTGTGGGCTGACCTACTCAGTTTCAGCTATGAACCACAATTTATTGTATCACAACTCTTGCTATTTAAATATTTAAAGCTTGTAGGTCACTGCCTTCTGTCCAGGATACAAACTCCATTTCTTTCCTCTGACTTCATCCCATCCCTGCCACTATCTGAGGCTTGAGCTATGAGATGTAGTCTTAATGATTGCATTAATCTGCTGCCGACACTCCCAACTTCAAACCTACAGAAGCAAGTCTAATTCGATATTCCACGAAACGAATCTCACCTCACGCCAGAATCCCGTCATTCCTGTGAGGATCGATTTATGGTGTTGCTTGTTCTGGCAATGCCTTTACTTTAATATTCTCAAGTACATCGTTTCCTCCGTCTGTGACACAAACCTCAGTGTCTCTATAGTAATTACACAAACCATTGCCAATTGTTCTCAATTAAACTGATTTCCTCATGTGTGCTCTCTCTCAAACAACAAGTTTCATATTTACTGCCATCAAAACACACTAACACGCGCTCACGCACACAAACAGGATTCCTGAAGAAGGGCTCATGCCCGAAATGTCAATTCTCCTGCTCCTTGGATGCTGCCTGACCTGCTGCGCTTTTCCAGCAACACATCAGCTCTGATCTCCAGCATCTGCAGTCCTCACTTTCTCCCAGTGGAGATACAGAGCCATATATTTGTGGGATACCATTCACTGTCGTTCACTGCATGGGTTGCAAATCTTCCCGTGTAAAGCATCTCTGTAGTGCAAGTATAGTAGCAATATACTGGCAAAGGTTTGCAATGCTCCCCATGCTGGGCAGAGAGTCCAGTTTATGGAGTAGTCCACTTGCATGGTCTGCACATCTCTCCATTCCGGTTGGTATATTGTCCCAGTTTATGGTGTCTCGGATGGTTCTGTGAGGCAGACTCAGAATTTGATGTAACGAACCATTTCAACTGATCTGGCAATAATTTTATTGAATGTACTCATTCTTGTGATTAGACCCATCATTGTCTCACTTCTCCAGTTACTCCCATTCCTCTGTCTCCTTATCCATAGTTTTTTTTTTCTGTATCTTTCCCTGGTGTTTTTTTTTTGTCTCCCAAGTGTATCAAGTGCTGGCATTCTGAAGCTCAGAAACAACGAAATGGTGTATGGTGGGCTGTTGCTCCATGTTGGACAGGGGGTTCCAGAAGCTTTGAGACACGTCCTTGAAACTTGGTCTGTACCCGTCCACAGAACGCCTGATCGTGTCCCTCTCAGCTGATCGTGTGGTTCGTAACACGAGGAAGCCCCTCGAGTATTATTGTAAAGGACTTATAGTTGAGGGGCTTCTGGCTGACTCCTGTTACTGAAAAGTTAGTTGAGGTGCTGGTGATGATTTGCTGGAGGTTGTGCTGTGAGCTGCCTCAGACATTCAGGAAGACCTGAGGATTTGGTAACCCAATTCTGGATGGAGCATGGGGACTGTCGTTACAACATCTGGGTCTGTAACATAAACAACAAATGGAGCAGGGACTGCAGAGAGGGGAAGCTCTTAAACCACGGAGTGAGTATGTGTGGGGAAAGAGATCTGTCAAATCTGTCTGTGTCTAAACGAGGACACACGCATCCTCTGGCTCTCCACCTTAAATATACCCATGCACTCTCTCCCTCTCCTCCCCACACACACTCCCCCTATCAAATGCACACACACACTCGCCTCTCTCACACGCACGCATACTGCCCACACTCTCTCACAAACACTCTCTCTCTCCCACTCCCACATATATTCTGCCTCACTCTCAAACACAGACGCGCGCGCTCAAACACACACAGACATAAATATGGGGGTGAATTTGCATTTGCAGATTTGTATTTGTAGATGCATTATATTTTGTCAAAAATATATAATTCGTATACAGTCAGCCAATGTCGCATTCTATAAACCCCTACATTGGAAATAATCCCAGTCTAACTCCAGATGAAGACACAGACAGATGCCAAACAAGAACTCATGCCTAAGATACATTGTCTGCCAGGAGGGGTCACCTCCTTTACATTGATAATACCTGAAGATATCTCCAGGCAGTGACTTGACATAAGTTCTCGAATTGGCATTTTAATCAATCAAAACCTGCACCTCCTATCTAACGGATTAAAGATATAGGAGCCATCTTCGATGTGTTCAATTCATTAACATGAGTTGTATAACTCTTTGATATTTTCTTTATAAATTCTGTTTCTAATGTCTTCTTTTCTCTCTCTAACACCTGATGAAGGAGCAGCGCTGTGGAAGCTTGTCTTTTCATAAAACCCCTTGACTGTAACCTGGTGTCGTTTGATTTTTGACCTTATCCAACCCAGTCCAAAGCCAGCACCTCCATAGCATGGTTTTTATTTATAAGCCAAAGTTCTCTCCAAGTAAATACATTTTCCTAACCCCATGTGCTCTTGTCTTGCATATTTATCTTTTATCAGGCACGTTATGCATTGCCTTCTGATGTCCAGATATAAAACATCTATGGGATCCCCTTTATTCAACTTGCTCGTCACTATTTATTTTAAGAAAAGAAATTAGGCAAATCATTCAAGCATGATTTATCCTGATTAAGATCATGCCAACTTTGATAGATTGTGGTTTTACTTTGAAAATCTCCTGTTATTAATTCCTTAAAAACAGATTCGAACAATTTGCCTTCAGTCACAATCATTTACTTATAACTTCTCATTCCCGAGTGAAGTTGGTTATTCTAAGTTCTTCACGTCCTACAACCTCGACAGTCCCTTTAAATTCCTGTGCAACATGCTCAAGGCTACAAAAGATCTGCTCGAATTGCTGTGTAAGAGGCATGTGTGGCTGATTGGACTCATTATGTTCCTGCTTTACACACTTGATGGGCCGAATGTCTTCCTGGTGTTCCTACACTTTCGTCTTGATGACTTGCATATCGTGCAACTGTTCCTGACCAAGCCTCTCAAGATCTCAATGTCCTCTCCAGTTGCTCAATGACAGATTTGGTGACTTCTGGAAGCTCCCTGCTGTTATGTCACATTTCGAGGTTTGAATTAGGCAGGCACGTTGTGTTGCCCACACTGTGTTAGCACTGCTGCCTCACAGCACCAGAGATCTGGCTTCGATTTCAGACTTGTGTCACTGTTTATGTGGAGTTGGCACATTCTCTCTGTGCCTGCAAGGATTTCCATCAAATATGCCAGTTTCCTCCCACAGTCGCAGGATGTGCCGGTTAGGTGGATGAGTCATGGAAAATGCCACATTGCAGAGATTGGTTTGGGGAGTGGAGTTTGCATGGGGTGGATTTCGGATCATCAATGTGGCGTCGATGGGTCAAATTGCCCGTTTCTACACAGTAGGGGTTCTATGATTAACACCTTCATTGCAAACATCAGTTGAGGGAACAATGTCAGAGTGAATTCCAATATCTTTTCCTCAGTGAGGACATTAAATCTATTCACAATACTCCACATGTGATCTCACCAAGGTCCTGGAGAGCAGCAACAACACTTTACCAGCCTGCTGTACACTTTGCACTCAGGTTAGAGCAGTCTCCGCTGTCTGGGAAATACACAGTATTGTTGAAAATATATGGCGTGTTGACTTTCATTTCAGGAAAATTTGTGCACAGGATTTGGAGGTGCTGGTGTTGGACTGGTGTTCAAAGTTAAAAATCACACAACACCAGGTTATAGTCGAACAGATTTAATTGGAAGCACACTAGCTTTCTGAGCGTCGCTCCTTCATCAGGTGATAGGAGGACGTGTATCATACTACAGTCGTACAGTGCCTTGTGAGACCTCATGATTAGATTAGATTACTTTAGATTAGATTAGATTACTTTACAGTGTGGAAACAGGCCCTTCGGCCCAACAAGTCCACACTGACCCGCCGAAGCGCAACCCACCCATACCCCTACATTTACCCCTTATCTAACACTACGGACAATTTAGCATGGCCAATTCACCTGACCCTGCACATCTTTGGACTGTGGGAGGAAACCGGAGCAGCCGGAGGAAACCCACGCAGACACGGGGAGAATGTGCAAACTCCACACAGTCAGTCGCCTGAGGCGGGAATTGAACCCGGGTCTCTGGCACTGTGAGGCAGCAGTGCTAACCACTGTGCCACCGTGCCGCCCACGACTCGAACACTGTACAGTATTCTGTGCAATTTTGATTTCCTTACCTAATAAAGGGCAAACCTGACATTGAGTGAGTGCAGCGAAATCAGTGCACACCAATTTCTGGGATGACAGGCTTGTTGTGGGAGCAAGATGAGTCGACGGGGCTTGTATTCTATGGTGTTTAGGAAAATGGGTGAACTATATAAATAAGACCATAAGACATAGGAGTGGAAGTAAGGCCATTCGGCCCATCGAGTCCACTCCGCCATTTAATCGTGGCTGATGGGCATTTCAACTCCACTTACCCACATTCTCCCCGTAGCCCTTAATTCCTTGTGACATCAAGAATTTATCAATCTCTGCCTTCAAGACATTTAGCGTCCCAGCCTCCACTGCACTCCACTGGTTTCTGATATGGTAACGCTTCCGTTTTCATATTCTCATTCTGCTGAGGGCTTCTCCCTTGTGTCACGCCTCCAATTTGTTACATTTCTCAAACCCCTTAACATATGCATCTGAATCCTTTCCATTCCTCGATTGACATCTTTGTGTTTTTGGTTGTGAATGTGATTCCCTCTGTTTCTTTCCCTGACCATGATTAAGAACTCTGTCGTGTCAGTGATGCCAGCCTTATTTATTATAAGACCCAATGAATGCGTGCACTTTGTGTTATTGTTCACTTCCAATGTACGGCATTCTGTGTTGTACAGGGCAATTGAGCAACTTTGCCACACGTCTGTGGAACTTGTTCTAAAACAGAAATTACTGAAGAAACTAAGCAGGTCTGGCAGCATCTTATGAAGTGTAAGCAGAGTTAATTTCTGGATGCAGTGACCCTTCGACAAAGCTCTCAGTTTCTCCAGCAATATTTGTATTTTTATTTCAAGTGTCCATGACCATTAGTTAAATTGGATTTTTTTTCTGGACTTATTCATTTATGGAGAAACTCAGCAAGTGCGTTAGCATCTGCGGAGACACAGAAACAGAGTTAGTGTTTCAAGTCTGGTATGACACTTCTTCAGAGCGGAAAAAGATTGGAAAATGGGCTTTTTAATCCCTTGACAGACGCCGGGCGTAGGTGACAGGGAAAAGAGGTTCTGGCAAAAGATAAACTGGCCTTTAGCATTGGTGAACAAGAAGATGATGTGAAATGGCTTTAAATTAAGATGTGATTGGGGGAAAGGAGTTCTCTCTATTGAGTGCAAGATAAAGAAGACACAAATACACAAGGTCATTGGGAGGCCAGGAAGGAGAATGTACACAAAATGGAGAAAAGCCATAATGGGGTCAGGCTGTGAAGTTGTGAAATTGAGTATTAACTCCTGCAATCTGTAACGTACCAAAACGCAAAGTGAGGTGTTACTCGAGTTTGGATTGTGGTTCATTGGAACATTGCAGCAGCCCAGGACTGAAATGTTAGCATGAGACCAAGGTAGTTCATTATAGTGGGAAGCAATGATAAGGTCAGGGTTATTCCCACAGAGTGGGAGTGTTACTCGAAGCAATCTCTGTGGTCTTACCAGTGTAAGGAACTCTGCATTGTGAGCGTTATTGACAGGAGATTGGATTGAAAGAGTACAAGGGAAATGTTGCTTCAATTGGAAGTTGTGTTTGGGGCCTTAGACAGTGAAGAGGGAAGAGATGAATGGGCAAGTGTTGCAACTTCTTCAATTGCAAGGGAAGGTTTCATTGGGGAGAGGGGAAGTGTTCAGGGTGATGAAGGGTGTCACGGCAGGAATGTTCCCTGTGAAATATGACGTGGATGGGAGGAAAAGATGTGTTTGATGGTGATGTCATGCTGGAGGTGATGGAAGTGACAGAGGATGATTCTGTGAATATGGATTCTAGTGCAGCAGGAAGTGATGACAAGGGGAGATCTATCATTGTTTTGGGAAGGAGAGGACGGAGTGATGGCAGAAGCGTGAGAGATGGGGCAGTCACAGCTGCATGCCCTGTCCATCGGAGGTAGGGTATTTCTCGTTTGACGGAAAAGGAGATCACACCACATGCGGCCCACTGGAATGTGGCATCATCAAACAGAAACAAAAGAGACAAATAAACTGGGAGAATGGAGTCAGTCACCGTTAATCATGTGTTCAGCCACTTGCAGAAGTTCCCCCTGAAGAAGAACTAGACATATAAATTGAAGATTTCTGTCTCACATCTGGTCTGAGGCGGGGTGTGGAAATAGACTTAGAGGAAGACCAGTGAGTATACAGGAGCAGACATTCTAGCAGATATCCCATAACACTCAGCAATTGTTGTTTCTGTTCAAACAGAAAGACACGATAAGGATATGAACCACCCATGGTTGACAAAAGCTGTCAAGTATACTATTGAATTACAAATTGATGAACGCTTGTGTAGGAGCAGATTTTTGCAGTTTATTTCAGGAGCCATAAGCAGATGCTGGACATGAATTCCAGCTGTGCTTCCTGAATTACCCCCAGAAACCCCTGCCATTGCTGCTCCCTCCTCTTCCCTGCTCGTCTCCCCTTCCAGATTCCAGGTTCTTCCTCTCAAATTACAGAGCACATTCTCTCACATTATGGTCCCTACCCACTTTACCTGAAGCTCTTTGATCAAGTCTACCGTCCCGGCACGAGAATCAAGCAGCGTTTTGAGCTGCCACTTTGCTTCTGGCCTCAGTGAGGCTCGGCCGCCCAATTCATACTGTTTTACAGCTCCCACTCACATGTCATTCCGGAAAGTTTGCTTCTTGAAGTAAACCCTATTGAAAACACCTCTCCCCCTTTGCACTGAATTCACACTGTGATCCAAATTTCCAAAAGAATATTCAGCCTTCATCTCACTCTGCTAAATGCAACTGCACGTTGAACCTTTGGGATAACACTTCCGTTTCTTACATAGATCTGGCCAGAGAAATATTTTCACTGCAGAGATCATCACTCCCTTTAGACAATGGAATTCAGGTGGTTGACTTCTTATTGGCACTAGTAAGAGTTTCATGCTGCCTTAGTATTGTGGCATGGAGAAAAACAAATCACAGTATGAAGTTTGGGCTGAGTGTTGTTTACCTGTCATTTTGAATACTGTTTTAAATTTGCAGTGTTTATATTTAAATGTTTGTTCTTGAAGTTAATATCAGATGGAGTGTAGGAGGTTGAGGGGTGACATTATAAAAGTTTATAAAATCATGGGAGGCATGGGTAGGGTGAATAGCCATGGTCTTTGGTGACTGTGACAGTCACCTGATGAAGGAGCAGCGCTCCAAAAACTAGTGTGTTTCCAATTAAACCTGTTGGACTATAACCTCGTCTTGTGTGAGTTTTAAACTCATAGGGAAATCCCCTGTAAGTATTTCAATGATACAATCAAAATGGTGCTCGGAGGGAAGTTCTTGAACTGTCTCTCACAAAGAGAATACTTTTAAAAAAATTAAACAGATACAACTAAGGGTAGACAGATCAGCAGTAATTCGTAGATGGTTTTAAAAGAAGCGGTTCCAGAGTGACTGGTGGCATTGTGTGAAATATTCCATAGCTCTCTGGGTTACAGGAGTGTTCCAGTGAAACTGGTGATCCTCCAATGTGGCGCCTGTCTTCAAGAGCGTGAAAGAAAGCAGGAACCATTTAGCCTAATCATTATTGCTGGGATCTGCTAGAATCGGTTATTAAGGAAGGGATTGCAGGGCATTTAGAAAAGATTCACGCAGAGTCAGCATGGTTTTGTGAAAGGGGATCTATATTGCCCTGTTAAATCACGAAACGTTTTTTCTGGACGGCACGGTGGCACAGTGGTTAGCACTGCTGCCTCGCAGCGCCAGAGACCCGGGTTCAATTCCCGACTCAGGCGACTGACTGTGTGGAGTTTGCACGTTCTCCCCGTGTCTGCGTGGGTTTCCTCCGGGTGCTCCGGTTTCCTCCCACAGTCCAAAGATGTGCAGGTCAGGTGAATTGGCCATGCTAAATTGCCCGCAGTGTTAGGTATAGGGGTAAATGTAGGGGTATGGGTGGGTTGCGCTTCGGCGGGTCAGTGTGGACTTGTTGGGCCGAAGGGCCTGTTTCCATACTGTAATGTAATCTAATCTAATCCCTGAGAATGTAACAAGCAGATTTGATTAATGGGAAATTGTAGGCACGAGGCTTTCCAGAGATTTTCCACAAGGTATCCCAAAATAAAGTTTCTTACACAACACAGAAACTCATAGTATAACGGATAATGCATGAGCAAGGGGTGGCTGTTGGTTAACACATAGAAATTAGAGAATCACTATTAATCGACCTTTATGATAAAATGCATCTACTGGCGTACCACAAATATCAGTCTGATGGCAAGAGGTATTTATCATCTGTACTGATAGTCTGATGCCGGGAGCTGAGTACAATATACATTCGAGTTTGAGGATGAAACTGAGAACCAAGAGGCAGGTTGTTATTTAATGAAGATGATTCCAAAAAAAGAAGCAGTATAAAGGGATTTATGTGTTCCTGTGTATGAAGCATATAGTGAACATGCTGATGCAGCAAGTAACCAGGTTGGTTCCTGTGATGCAAGAGTTGAATTGTTAAGTAACTCTAAAATGGTGAGATGTTTACTCATTGTCGTTGAAATTAATGAGGATGAATATTACTGAAACGTACAAGATACAGAGAGGGCTTCACAAGAACAAACAACAAAGAACAAAGAAAATTTACAGCCCAGGTTCAGGCCCTTCGGCCCTTCAAGCCTGAGCCGATCCAAACGTACTCTCTATACCTGTCAGTCAATTCCTAAGCATGTGTAACCCGCTGATCCCCACCTACTCATGCATCTGTCCAGACGCCTATTAAATTAATTTACCGTGCCTGCCTCTACCACCTCAGCTGGCAATGTGATCCAAACGCCCACCACCCTCTGTGTGAAGTACTAGCCGCATGTATTCCCCTTCATTTATCCAGCTCTCACCTTGAAAGCGTGGCCTCTGGTTATTGAATCCTTCACCCTGAGAAAAAGCTTGCCTCTATCCACCGTGTCTATCCGCTTCATGATTTTGCAAACCTCAATCAGGTCCCACTACAATCTCCTTTTTTCTAGTGAAAATAAACCTACCCGACTCAACCTCTCTTCATAGCTATCACCTTCCATACCAGGCAACATTCTCGTAACTCTTCAGAATGTGGGTCCGCTCATGGGCAGAGTATCTCACTCGGAGACATAGATACAGAATAAGAGATTTCGATTTCAAACTGAGATGCAAAGAAAAACTTTCTTTCAGAAGGTAGTGAACATTTGGAATTCTCTAACCCAGAGAGTTGTGGAGGCTGGGGCACTGAATGTATTTATAAAGGGGGTGGATTGGTTATTAATATATCAGCGAGCTGAGGGATACAAGAGGTTAGCTGGAAAGTGGAGTTGAGCTCTGGAGGAGATCAGCCATGTTCTTATTGAATGGTTGTGCAGGCTTGAGGGGCCGAATAGCCTCTTCCTGTTACTATTTCTTATGCTCTAACGCTATGATTTTGGAAAGTCATTGGTTATTTTCCTGGAAGTCGTATTGAGCAATGTTGCATTGAGGGAGAGCAGAGGAATTGTTTGAGTAAACCTTGGGTAGGGTATGGGGGGTTGCATACACAGTGAATCTGGGTCTGTAACATGAGCCATATCTCGAGCAGAAGTTACAGAGAGGGGAAGCCTGGAAAGAAGGATTGGGCGAAGGGTTTCCCTTCCTGACCCAGCCAGGTACATTTCTGAAACTACAGATAGCCATCGGAATGGCCTCGATCTGCCCCTGTGTAGCAGGTCTGAAGGGCTGACACTACTCCACCGGTAATTAATATCGTAGTTCTTCTCATTGTTGTCCCAGCTGCACGATTCTCTCCGCACACCATTATCCCTGATTCACCTGTCTATGGAAAATCGCATGAAACCAGTCTTGATATACTAGAAAGATTCAACCATCCCAATCTTCTGGGAAAGAGAATTCCCATTTGAATGAATTCCCATTTTGTGAATTTCTCCTCATTCCTGCTCTGACTGAGTTTGGAGGCTGTCACTGTTTCCTTTTCGAGTCACACTCCTCCACTGCTCACAACGGATGTTATATGTAACTAATTTGGTGATATGGCCAATGTTAAAGGTATCAGACTGGGTCAGGTTCAGTGACAGGAACAAGGAAGGCAGATTTCTTTAGTCAGCCACAAGTAACAAATAGAACTAACGGAGGAACATGAGCGTAGCACTGCTGCCTCATATCACTGGGGAGATGAGCTCAATTCCAACCTCGGCTGACCCTCCAGGAGGAGTTTGAACATTCTCCCCATATCTGTGTGGGTTTCCTCCCAGTGATCTAGTTCCCTCCCACACTCCAAAGATAGAACATAGAACATAGAACATTACAGCGCAGTACAGGCCCTTCGGCCCTCGATGTTGCGCCGCCCTGTCATACTCATCTGAAGTCCATCCCAGCTGCACTATTTCATGTACGTCCATTTGCCTGTCCATGACGACTTAAATGCACTTAAAGTTGACGAATCTACTACTGATGCAAGCAAAGCATTCCATACCCTTACTACTCTCTGAGTAAAGAAAGAACCTCTGACATCTGTCTTATACCTATCTCCCCTCACTTTAAAATTTTGACCCCTCGTGTTTGCCGTCCCCATACTTGGAAAAAGGCTCTCCATATCCACCCTATCTAACCCTCTGATTACCTTGTATGTCTCTATTAAGTCACCTCTCAACTTTCTTCTCTCTAACGAGAACAGCCTCAAGGCCCTCAGCCTTTCCTCGTAAGACATTCCTTCCATACCAGGCAACATCCCAGTAAATCTCCTCTGCACCCTTTCCAAAGCTTCCACATCCTTCTTATACTGCAGTGACCAGAACTGTACACAATACTCCAAATGTGGCGGTACCGGAGCTTTGTGCAGTTGCAGCATAATCTCCTGGTTCGGGAACTCAATCCCTCTATTAATAAAGGCCAAGGCTAAAGTATCTGAAAAAGGCGGATAAACTATGCAATAAGATATTTTCATCTTTCGAAACAAGTTATTGATTGGCGTTGTGTTAAAGATAAGATGTTGTCTTACTACAGGAATGAGAGGAATGACCAGAGAAATGTGTACTCCCTATGTTCAGGGCAGCTCTCCTCAGAGACGGGTTTTGGACTGATACTTGTTGAGATGTAGGAGACTTCAGTGTCGTAGCAACCTCACAATTTTCTCTTCAGAGATGGCTTCATAGATCATTGTGTATGGATAACACAGCAGTATCATCAAGACTGTGGAAGGAAAGCATCACCATTCTCCTTTACCACTAACATTGTTCAAGTAATTGGATGTGAACAATAAGATCAATACCAGGCATTATCAACAACCCACCCAGACCAGGTAGCGCTGTCACATTAAAACTGTTGTCGTGAAAGGGGTTAACTGAGCAGTTTGTTCAGTGATTGTGATTGATGTCAGTGTCCATGGATCAGAACTGTGTCACTGGATGGTTTCCCTCTTCTATTAATAAGGGGTTTCATTCAACATGTTATCCCATAGTATCAGCGGCAGCAGCATCCTCAACCTGATTGAGATCAGCAGCTCCAGAGAGAGGGAGAGATAGTAATCTGAGAACATTAGACGGGAATGCTCCAACAATGGAGCAGAATCTGAGAGCATGAGACTGGAACGTTCCAACAATCGAAAGAGGTTTATCCTATAGTCTTTACTGGCTTTCTCGGGATTGGATATGTTTAAATTGGCGGACGGAGTGTGTACTGATGATTATTCAGCATTATTACTGATGATTACTACCCCATTCGCCCTATTGTTGGTGTTTCCGATGATGTGGCAAAATCCGAGGACAGGCAAAATCGACGTTTCGGGCAAAAGCCAATGGCTTTTGCCCAACACGTCGGTTTTGCCTGTCCTCGGATGCTGCCTGAATTGCTGTGCTCTTCCAGCACCACTAATCCAGAATCTGGTTTCCAGCATCTGCAGTCATTGTTTTTACCTCGGTGTTTCTGGTGAGCCTGTCTCTGTCCATTTTTAGTTCTGTAAACCATTGTGAGCACAATCGCTATTTCTGTTGCCCACATTTGGCAAAGGTATAAACTGTTGTATTCACGTTCAATCACAAACTCCATTCCTATTTCATGAAGTTCATACACGTCACTTACAAAAGTTTGAGGAGGGAAAAAAAGTGTTGATAATCAAAACTGATCCCCTTTGACCTGAGCTGAGTTATGTCTCAGTAATCCCTCCATCAGCAAACCTGCCCACTACAACCTCCACAATATTCGCAGTCTTCACTTCTACATCAGTGCATTTTCTGATTAAACCATCATCCACGTCTTTCTGCCTGCAGTTTTCTTATGACCTGTCTTCCTGTAACAAATAATTTGATCACAAATGCATTCCTGTCTCTCCCTGGAAATATGTCAGGTGTAAGGTGTAAGGTGTAAATTCAGTTTGATTCTAAAATGTGGTGGTCACAGCTTTATGCCATCTATTTCAGCATAACCTATAACTTCATACTAGGAAGAGCACTGTGCTCTCAGTGACTGTATCATTTGAACTATTTTGATTTTAGAACTGCCTGGGCAGGAGTGGGTCCCAAGTCCATCATCTCCCAAGTGCAGTGCTCCGACTTTTTCACTCAGTGACGGAGACCATCTCTGCCCACCACTGAGGGGAATACATTACTTCTCTGTCCACATAGAAAGATACAGAAAATCGTCCACAAGTATTAGGGGAGAGAGTGTCTGGTACAATTGACAAACTATGGAAGGATTAAAATTAATAAAGAGAAATCACTCAATAAACTAACTGAACAGAAGATTGGTAAGTTACTGCATCAGATGAGCCCCATCCCGGAGTATTCAGCCAGGTGCCAAAATAGCTAGTGAAAGAGTGACAGAGACTTTCGGCACATAAATAGACCAGTCGGTGTAACCAGTCTGTGATTATCATAATCCCAAACTAACCTAGTCCCACCTGCTGACACTTGGTCCATATTCCTCCAATCCTTTCCTATTCATGACTTTTAGATAGTGTAACCACAAGAAATAATTATTGAATATCCTTCAAGACTATTTAGACTGAACGTACTGCTTGCTGCATACCTCAAAGTACCTTTAACAAACCAAAGTATTGAAAACGTTACGGAGAGGGAAATAAATTAAGTCTAAATTTTGGACAACTTGATGTCAGTGTGAAGAAAGTTATTGCAATCTGCTAGAAGGAATGTGAAAAATAGACATTTAGAGAATCATGATGTGACTTGGAAGAGTCAGAAAACGGAAATCATTTCTGAGAAAACTGTGGAGTTGGTGTTTGGTGAGGCATCCACAGATGAGATCCCAGTGACAGTGGTGTATTTG